>NW_022437128.1:965585-980752 GCF_009761245.1 Sapajus apella | reverse complement strand
TTTTTTTTTTTTTTAGCTTACCATCACCAGGTAGAATATGACCTCACCACTATCTCTATGAATGTAGACATGTTATTTAATGTCTTCACACCTAAGTTTCCTTACATGTCAAGTGAAGATAACAGTAATTATCCCAGAGAGTGTTGTGAGGATTAAATGAGCTAACATATAAAAAACAGTGGCTTGGTGGCCAGGCTCAGTGGCTCAGACCTGTAATCCCAGCACTTTGGGAGGCTAAGGCAGGTGGATCACCTGAGGTCAGGAGTTCGAGACCAGCCTGACCAACCTGGTGAAACCCCGTCTCTACTAAAAATATAAAAATTAGCCGAGCATGGTAGCAGGCGCCTATAGTCCCAGCTACTCAGGATGCTGAGGCAGGAGAATGGCTTGAACCCAGGAGGCGGAGGTTGCAGTGAGCCAAGCTCCCAGCTCATTGTGCACTACCACGCTGGCCTTATTCCTCACACAAGCCTCAGGGCCTTTGCAGGTGCCACGCCTTCTCTCTGGGGGATTCTTCCCCCCAGAGCACAACTCTCTCCTTCACTTCTTTCAGTCTCTAATTGAATGGCAACTCTTCCAGGAGGACTTTTTCGCCTACTATTGAAACCAGACCCCGGTCATCTTCTAATCCTTTCCCCTGCCCTATTATGTGATATACAGTATATATATTTACATGTATTAGCTGTCTCTAACTAGAATATAAGCTACACAAACATTAAGGACTTCTCTTTTATTTACCACTGCATCCCCAGGGCCCAGAACAAGCCTGCACCCATAATGTTCAATAAATATTTGTTGAGTGACTCAAGTAGCTCAGGTGACATTACAGATCACTCATGGTGACCTATAACAGAGGCAAGCACACAGTGCCATGGAGCCATGGATTTTTTTCTCAGGAATAGGATGGAGGAGACAAAGCTGGAGGCTGTTACAATAGTCCAGGTAAGTAAAGAGGTGGTAGGAAATGTGATAAAAATGGCACAGAACCACACACATTGTAGCAATGTGAATTTCCTGATTTTGATACTGTGCTGTAATTATGTAGGATGCAACCACTGGGGGAAGCTGGGTGAAGGGCCTCTCTATATTGTCTTTGAAACTTCCTATGAATCCATAAGAATTTCAAAATTAAAAGTTTTTACAAAGTTGGGGACAGGGGTGATAGGGATAGAGGGGAGGACAGTCAGCAGGACTTAGTGACTGGCTTGATGCAAGGGGTTGGGATATGACCCCCAGGTTTTGGACTTGGGTGACAGCATGAATGAGGGGAGGGGCACTAACTGAATAGTGGAAGGAGCAGGCCAGTTTTAGGTGTGAGATAAAGACCTATCAGGGTTAGGGGATGTCTTTAGCCAATCTTCAGGCCACACAATCCCTTATTACCTGGACTGCCAGGGAGTAATAACACCGTCATCAGGGCCCCCAATCAGCACCAGGTGGCCCACACGAAGAAAGTTCTTCCGCCATTCTGTAGGATGGAAAGAAGAGAGGCTGAGTCAGCCACAGGGGTCAGGCCTGGTTGGAGAGGGAGACACAGGGAGTCGAAGCAGAAAAGGGGACACAGATAGGAGCCTGGATTCTCACCTGTGGCATTGGGATGGTCTCTTTCCCCATTGATCAGGGCCAGGAAGCTGCTAGCATTGAGGTATAAGTCATCATGGTGGGGATCTGGGTACAAGCAGCAGTTAAAAAAGGAAGCAGAAAAGGGGGGCAAGACAGGTGGTGAGAAGCCCAATAAGGAGGCTGCAGCAATAGTCCAAATGGGTAGCAATAAAACAGTAGTGATAACATGGGCCAGGTGCAGTGGCTTACACCTGTAATCCCAGCACTTTGGGAGGCCAGGGCAAGTGGATCACTTGGGGTCAGGAGTTCGAGACCATCCTGGTCAACATGGTGAAACCCTGTTTCTACTAAAAATACAAAAGTTAACCAGGCGTTGTGGTGCATGCCTGTAATCCCAGCTACTCAGGAGGCTGAGGTACAAGAATCATTTGAACCCAGAAGGTGGAGGTTGCAGTGAGTTGAGATTGTGCCACTGCACTCCATTCTGGGTGACACAGTGAGACTCCATCTCAAAAAAATAATAATAGTAGTCATAATAATTGTAAACATAACAAGTACTTTTTTTCTGAGATGGAATCTCACTCTGTTGCCCAGGCTGAAGTGCAGCGGCACAATCTTGCCTCATTGCAACCTCCGCCCCCCGGGTTCAAGCAATTCTCCTGCCTTATCCTCCCAAGTAGCTAGGATTACAGGCAAGTGCCCACATCCAGCTAATTTTTTTGTATTTTTAGTAGAGACGTGGTTTCACCATGTTGGCCAGGCTGGTCTCACACTCCTGACCTCAAGTGATCCGCCCGCCTCCCAAAGTGCTGGAATTACAGGTGAGCCACCATATCTGACAATAGCAAGTACTTCTATCTAGCACTTACTATAAGCCAGGTACTATTCAAACTATACTGCATTCATTAATTTACTTAATCCTTAAAACTACCTGGTGAAGTATTCTATCTTCGTATTTTATAGATAAGGAAAACTGAGTAACACAATGGTTAAGTAACTTGCCCAAAATCATCCAGTAGGGTCAAGATTCAAACCCAAGTATTCTGTCCCCATAGTCTGGTCTAGAGGTTGGCAAACTGTGACCAATGGGCCAAATCCAGCCTGCTACTTGTTTTTGCAATTAAAGTTTTATTGGAACACAGACACATTCATTCACATATGGTACATGGCTGCTTTCACACTGTAACAGCAGAACTGAGTAGTTGTGGAACAGACTATATGTCCTACAAAGCCAGAAATATTTACTCTCTGGCCCTTTATAGAAAAGGTTTGCTGACTCCTGCATCAGACTATACCTGCTGAGGCAATAAGGTGACACACTTAAAACATTCTGGGCCAGGTACAGTGGCTCACACCTGTAATCCCAGCACTTTGAGGGGCTGAGGCGGGCAGATCACCTGAGGTCAGGAGTTCGAGTCCAGCCTGGCCAACATGGCGAAACTCCGTCTCTACTAAAAATACAAAAATTAGCCAGGCATGGTAGCATGTACCTGTAATCCCAGCTACTAGAGGGGCTGAGGCAGGAGGATCGCTTAAACCTGGGAGGTGGAGGTTGCAATGAGCTGAGATCATGCCACTGCACTCCAGACTGGGAAATAGAGTGAGACTCCCTCTCAAAAAAAAAAGAAAAAAAATCTCAACAGTGCCTGTTCAAATAGTAAATGCTCAATAAATATAAGTTATTTTTCTTGTCATTACTGCTATTGGTTGTCGCAGAGATGGAAGCAACTGACCCGACCCTCCACAGTGCCCTCTCCATGGAAGCCCCAGTTCAGCATCCCCACTCACCATGCCAGTAGTTGCAGATGGAGAATTCCTGGCCCCAGGGGCTATAGCAGATCCGATAGAGGTTAGATCGCATGGAGGTGGGGAACAGCCACTTCAAGTAGTCTGTGTCTGGCAAGAGAATGGCAGTGCTAAGTGACCATAAACCTCTGTGCCCCCAAAACTCAGGGCATTCTGTGAGGTCCAGTGCCCACTCACCTCCATACTGTCCCATCTGTGGAGAGGAGAGGGAGATGAAAGAATCCACATTGTGATCATCCATGACAGAAAGCAGAGCCCTGCACACAAGGCCCCCTGTAGACAGAACACCACATTGGGCAGGGACTTAAGGACAGCAAAGCCAGCAGCACCCTCTACCCCCACGAACACACACTGGCCCCCAACACACTGTACATAAAGGAAACTGAGGCTTCCGGAAGGCAGGCACACCCTGTGCCAAAATGTCACACATCATATAAGTGACCGAGCCCGAATTAGATGCTAGGCCTCCTGCCTCTAATTCTAGGGTGTTTTTACCTGCCCCATTAGCCCTTATGTCCAAGAGCCATGGATAATAGGGAAAGAAGGAGCAGCAACGTAGGGAGCCTCCCTCCCATTCAAGACAGAGATGAGACCCAGACGCTGAGGGAAGTCAGAAAGGAAGGGCTCAGATACCAGGGCTGTGCCTGGAGCAATGTGGTTCAGAAAAAGGGACACTAGGAAGTGTCCCTCAGATAAGGATCAAGCCTCAGATAGGGCTTAGGAGTTAGGGGCAGGGGAGTCGCCTACCCTGCGAGTAGCAGATGAGATGCACCCCTTGAGGGGCCTTTGCCATGATGGGGACCACAGCCTCTCGGAACCCTTGCACCTGTTCCCACAGGGGTCGCAAGCTCTCTCTCCCATCGAAGAGATCGAGCACTGTCACCACAGTCCCGGGGTGTGTCTGTGGGAAGGGGGCAATGCAGCCACCGGGGATAGGCTAAGAAGCTCCCACACGCCACCCCCTGGCCCACGTCCACAGGCCTATTGTGCCCTGCCACAACCAGGGATCCCGTCCCCCAACTCTCCCCCTATGCCAGCATCAGCTCCCTGAGGAACTGGGCAGGCCCAGAGGGGTGGCTTTCAGTTTCCCGCTTTCCCTCCCCTGCCACAGTAGAGCCTCTAACGCCCGGCACCCGGGTGTGTGTCCCCTGCCAGACCTCATTGATGTATTCCAGCAGGTGGCGGAAGCTGTACGAGCTGTCGAAGAGCCCATGCACCACGATGACCGGCTTGTAGGACGCGCGGTGGGGCGCGGGGGCTGCAGGCAACAGCAGCGGCAGGAAAGGCAACAGGAGCAGGACCCACGCCGCGGGCAGCCGCTGCCCACAGAGCCCCAGCATGCTCCTGCCTGAGAAAGGGGCGATAAGGGCCTGTGAGGGAGACGGCAACACCCTCCACCCTCGGAACAAACGCAAGGCAATCAAACCGCCTCCTCGCGCTCCCACACCAGGTCCTTGTCACAAAATAGCCTACTTTTAACTTACTCGAGCCCTCTCCCTACAAACACACCCCCCTACCACGTTGACGCACCAACGCGCACCAAAAGTCCCGCCCCGAACTCATCTCTCGGGGAACCTCTTCCCTAGGCCCAGACGAATGCACCTCCCCAGCCAGGAACAACGCGGAGTTCTGTAATACCCCAGAGCAGCAGCCCAGACCCCCTGGAGAGTGCAAACTCGCACCTGGCCTGGGTCCGTGGGACTCGCTCCTGCCCGCTGTTTACTTCTCCCAAATCTGGAACCCACGGGGGAGGGGGAGGGGGGAGGAAAGGGAACGCAGGAGAATGACGGATGGGAGGGGGGAAGGGCGGGCTGCTTGGGGTCGCGCAAATCCGTCACGTCCGGGGCTTTCTCTGGCAACCAAGCGAGCGTCCCCCGCAACTCAGAGCCCGGACCGGAGGGGCAATGGAATATTCCATTGCGCCCTAGGTGCCGGGGAGGAAATAGGCGGAGCGATCCATTTAGGCCAGTGGGGAGAGGAAAAAGCAGCAAACCTATTCTGGGAATGGAAAGAAGGCCTCTCCAGGCTTCGTTGGCCCCAGCGACCCAAAGGTCCGACATCCCCGCCTCGATTCTCCCCACTTCCCAATACAGGCGTCCGGCTCTGCAGCAGAACACGAAGTTTTCTTTCCCCAAGGGGCGGTCGGGGGGTGGACCAGGGAAAGATAGCCCTCCACATTTGCCTTGTGCTGGGTGAGTGGCAGGGTGACCTGGAGGGCTGATACCAGCACGGGCTTACCCCTCAACACCCACCCCCACCCCCCCTCCAGCCCGCCCCAGGTCAGCGTCTTACAACTCTTCATTCTGAAGTGCATGTAGTGCCCGTGTCTCCAGAGACGCGGAGAGTCCTCAAGGCCCCTTGAGCTAAGTGCAGCCTGGCCCAGTTTCTCCTGCCCTACTCTACTCCCCTCCCCATAAGCGACCCACCCCGAAGGGGCGGAGGGCCTAAAGCGATGCGCTGACTCACGCCCGCGTAATTTCGACCAGTCTTTCAACCTGAGCGACCCCTACAATCTGGCTTTCTGAGCTCTCTGTGGGTGGCTCCCTACCGAGACCCCCAGGCGCCCCACCTCCCCGCCTGTGACCCCTACCCCACACCCTAGTGCCTCAGGGCTTTTACTTAGCATTTAAAGATGTTTATCTTGAGAGAAGGCTTTCTCAGCCTGTCTGAGCCCCTCTCTCTGTTTACAAGGTCATTGCTTGGTCTAAATTCGTCTCAGTCAAACCACTTTGCGCTCGGAATGGTGTAGTGTGACGACGGGGTGGCGGTAAGGGGTTGGGGGTTCACGAGAACGCCTAAGTGGCCAGAACGACTGGTGTGAAGCCTTGATCTGACTCTCTGGTGCCTGGAAGTGGTTTCAGCGAGAGCCTCTGTACTGCTCTGTAGTCTCCCCTAGGATATGGACAAAAAGGGACCCAGCCGAGAAAGCGACGGCCTTAGGCGGGGGCTGGGGGGCGTAAGGAGCATAATGATTCTCTGGCTGTGTTTTTGTAAAAAAAAAAAAAAACCCAACTGGTGTAACTCTCCGTAGACTGCCTATCCTTGCTCCCTGCACCCACCCACGCGCTCCCAAGATACAATAAGCAAATAAAAAGACTAATAACGCTGTGCTGCAGGTCGACTCAGGAGGTGGAGATGCCTCTTGGTGAGAGGTGGTGGGTGGGAGTAGAGGGGTTTAGGGAATGGATCTAAACATTGACCGGCTCGGAGACTCTAAGCAGCCTCAGCAAGCAAAGGGAGAGTGGGGAAACAAGCACACATTCCCAACGGAGCTGCCAGAAATGAGCAATTAAGTCATAGCCCCCCCACCCTCTCCAAAATAGCTTCAGCTCCTCAGTCCTGGACAAAGAAGGTATGTGTGCACACCACACAAACTCCCTCTCCCTTTTCCCCCCAAGGCCCAGCTTCCCCCGAATTACAGACCTGGGCCTCCCTCTTTACTGTCAGGTTGGCAGGTCCGGTGTACCCTGGGAACTTTTCAGACCATTGCAGTTCTGAGCTCTGCACAATTCTCTCTCACACACAAGTATTTATTTCTTCTAAAGAGGAGGAAACGGGCCAAGGATTTGGGAGAAAACCCTGGCACCTTTCAGCGAAGACTCTGCACATTGCAGGGAGCTAAGTCGGGGGAGGACCTGCCTCTGGAGGTACCTGGGTTATTAACTCCACTGAGAACCTGTTCACTTCCTCCCACAATATAATCACTCCAGAGAGTTCCCTCTCCGTCCTTCCTTCCCTTAGTCCCACCCGCCTAGCCTGGTCTAGCCTCCGTGTTTCCATGACAACTCCAAAGGAGCCTAAACTGGGGGCCTGAATGCTGGGGTGAGAGGAGGGGAGAGGTAGTCCAAGAGCAGAAAGAGAGACCTAGTGGGGGACGGCTGAAGTGCTCCCCCTCCCTTGCCACGGTCCCTTTAAGCTCCCCCCCTCCCTGTTCTCCCTCCGCCCCCCGCCGCTGCCTTCATCTCTCCATCTCTGCGCTGCTGCCGGCTGCGCCATCCAGCACCCAGACTCCAGCACCGGCCGAGGACCCCCCACTCCGGCTGCAAAGACCCTGTCTCAGTGAGACGGCAGGCATGTCATCCGAAAAGTCAGGTAAAAACAATAACAAAACCCCCCACCCCCTCCACTGTCTTCTGACTCTCCCTCCCCCTTGCCCCAACCCCCTTCTTCACCCCTCCCTAGTGGTGGTTTCATTCCCCTTCTCTCCAGCTCTCAACACTCTGCTAATCCCCCTCCTCTTTCGGTCTCCCCCTTTTTCTTCCTTTCCTCCTTCCAGTCGAAGCCTCTGCCCCTTGCCAACAGCAGGGGCAGAGGGGGGTAGGTTGAGAGGGTGAAGGAAGTACAGCCAGGTTCTGCAAGAATAGCATCATTGGGAGTGACAGATGGACAATCCCTGGCTGGCATGGAGACATCCTGTAGGGAAACAGGGAGACATGACCAGATGGGGGTTGTCAAGGGAGTAAAATCCAGAGGGCTCTTCTTAATCTGCCCTAAAAGAGGTCCTGAGATTCTCATAGAGGCTGGGGCACTCCTCCCCCCACTGAAGAAACAGCAGAGTGGAGCACATGTCATCCCACATGTGTTTACACAACTGTTGAATGGAACATAGATAACGCAGGGTTGCATGTCTACACATATGCACATACAGGACTAGCTCGGATAGGCCAGCCCAAAGGCAGCTATAGCAAAGGAGAGGGGACTGGGGTCTGCAGGTGAGAGCTGGGTGCATGGTGATGAAAAGGACGGAAAAGAAGCAGGCGAGAGTTGTGACCTCAAAACTAGATTGGAAGGAAGAAGGGGGGCAGATGGCCTAGATATAGCCCCCTCTTGCCCCTCAAATTAGAGATGGTTTCTCACTCGTCTCTATGTGTCTCTCCTATTATCTTTCTCCATGCATGACTCGCTGTGTTTCCCCTTACCCCTCCTCATCACTGTCTGTGTTATCTTTCCCCTTATCCTTTCCTCCACTCACCTCCTCCAGGACTCCCAGACTCAGTCCCTCACACTTCTCCACCGCCCTACAATGCCCCTCAGCCTCCAGCCGAACCCCCAGCCCCACCGCCACAGGCAGCCCCTTCCTCACACCATCACCACCACCACCATTACCATCAGTCTGGCACCGCCACCCTCCCGCGCTTAGGGGCAGGGGGCCTGACCTCTTCCGCTGCCACCGCTCAGCGCGGTCCCTCCGCCTCCGCCACACTGCCGAGGCCCCCCCACCACGTCCCTCCCGGCCCTGCTGCCGGGGCACCCCCACCCGGCTGCGCTACCTTGCCCCGCATGCCACCCGACCCTTACCTGCAGGAGACTCGCTTCGAGGGCCCACTTCCCCCGCCGCCGCCCGCCGCCGCCGCCCCGCCCCCACCGGCGCCCGCCCAGACTGCCCAGGCCCCCGGCTTCGTGGTGCCAACGCACGCGGGGACTGTAGGCACGCTGCCGCTGGGGGGCTACGTAGCGCCCGGATACCCCCTGCAACTGCAGCCCTGCACTGCTTACGTGCCGGTCTACCCGGTGGGCACGGTGAGTGCCAGGCAGACAGGGGCATGGGAGAAGAGGGGGATGTGAAATTGGGGATACGCTGGGGGCTGGTAGGATAGAGGAACAAGGGCAGGGAACAGGTAGTGTTCCCGGGACAAGCCCTAGAAAGAAGAGGGCCTGAGACGAGAGGGACTAGGGAGAGACCCGGGAGTAGGAGTCTACTGGTGCCCAAAGTCAGGGCCTGGGAGAGGGAACGGAGCCTAGAGGTTCAGAGGTCTGAAAGTAAGAAACCGTCTGAAGGGGGAAAAATGGAAGCTGGGAACCCAGGGGAAGATGGAAGAAGCCTGGGACTGAGTGGTAGGGGAGGCCTGGTAGGTGTCTGGGAGGAAGAAACACGGTCTGAAGTGAGGCCAGGGCAGCCCTTGTGGGACCATACCTTGTGGGAGAGAATGTAGAGAACCCAAGAATGGTGGTTAATGAAGCAGGGAAGGGAGAAGAGGGGCCTAGGTGGAATTTATGGGTGTCCTGGAAGGATACTGGGTGGTTTATTTTGAGAAACCGTAGTTAAGAATTGTGCTTTTAAAGCCACTCTGCCGGCCGCCCAATGCTGGTAGGCTGGGAGAGGGTCGGAGTGATGCCCCTTCCCCCCAACTTTCCTTCCACAGCCATATGCAGGCGGAACCCCGGGGGGGACAGGAGTGACCTCCACTCTCCCCCCGCCGCCCCAGGGCCCAGGGCTGGCCCTACTGGAGCCGAGGCGCCCGCCACACGACTACATGCCCATCGCGGTGCTGACCACCATCTGCTGCTTCTGGCCTACGGGCATCATTGCCATCTTCAAGGCAGTGCAGGTAGGGGGCAGGAGCTTACTCGGTTTGGGGGATGGGCAGTTCTAGGAGTGCTGGGACCATCGTAGAGAAAGGCTGCAGCTCTCTGACCTCCTTTCCCCACTTCTCCTCCGTAGGTGCGCACGGCCTTGGCCCGCGGAGACATGGTGTCAGCCGAGATCGCTTCACGCGAGGCCCGGAACTTCTCCTTCATCTCCCTGGCCGTGGGCATTGCAGCCATGGTGCTCTGTACCATCCTCACCGTAGTCATCATCATCGCCGCGCAGCACCACGAGAACTACTGGGATCCCTAAAAACGCCCCCAGTCCGGCCCCACTCTGCGCCCCTCGACCCCCCAGGCTCATTCTGCAGTCATGCCGCGGACCCAATGGGCGCCCTGCACACCCACTTCTGGGGCCATCAGACTTCAATACATCGTAAACTCCGCCTCCACGGAACGTCTCGCCTTGGGAGCAAGCTCCGAATCCAGTTCCTCAGGAACCCCTCCAAAACCCACACCCCAAGGGACGCCGCTTTACGGGATCCCGGCCAAACCCCGGACCCTCAGTCGCTCCAGGCCCCCTCACCCTCAAAGCGTAGCGCCCGCAGCAATCTCGGTTTGGTCCCTAAAACCCCGCCTCCTCTATAAGCTCCGCCCTAGCTCTGACAAAGCCCCGCCTCCAGGTCGGCAGGCTCCGCCTTCTTTTTAACTCCGCGGGGTGATTCAGTCCAGTGATCGGGTTTGTGGCTCCAGGCCTCGCCTACAGTCGGACAGACTCCTCCCTCTCCTCCGGCCAAAGGACCGAGCCCTGGGGTAGCCACGCCCCCGCCTCCCGTTTTTTGCAGGTACATTTTCGTCCTTCCTCCACCCAGATTTCAGCCTATTTTCTTGCTAATCCCAGAACCTCTCCTTCTGTTTTTGGAAGCACATTTGGGAAGTTCCTGGTGTAGGACCCTTCTCCCTGGGATAAGAAACATGCCTGTAAAAGCTCTGTAAATACTCCCTTCCACCTCTCCCAGCCCCTGGGCAGCTGGGCAGAAAGGAATCCAGGCTACGGACCTCCCAAGTCCCCGCTCCTCGCTCCCCTCGGCGGCCCCCGCCTTGTTCTGATCTGTGTGTGCGTGTGTGTGAACTTCTGAAAGACGGTATTAAAGAGACTTAGTTGATTTATCGCCTGCAATTCCAAAGACTACGGCCTCGCAAAAAAAAAAAAAAAAATGAAAAAAGAAAATCCGACAGAGACTAACGTGAGGGAGACAGATTCCCAGATCGCCAGAGAGACACGCGAATATGGGAGACGGAGGGAAGCTCCCTGGGAATCCACCAGAGAAGACCTTGGGGGTCCATTCTCAGTGAGGTTTTATTTTCTCAGTGGGGCTTTATTTCCTCAGTACCCCTTTTCCATTCCCTGCTATCCCCAGAACTCCAGGAAGGCAAGAGGACAGAAGAGGGCAGACCATGGTGAAGAAGCTGGTCAAGGATAGAGTGATGCAGGAAAAGATGCCAGCTGCCCATAGCTGTTCCTGACTGGGCTGGAGGGTGGCAGAAAACTTGGATTAGAGCCCCACATGCTGGACTGTACGGGATATAGGAAAGGCAAAAAGAGCAGATTGGGAGCCCAGGCAGGAGATCAATGGCCTCTCAAGTCTCCCTGGAACTAGCTGCCCTCTCATAGCCAAAAAAGGTCAACCAAGAGGCCTCTTTCGAGAGGGGAGTGGTGATTAGCAGATGGCATCAGCAGTGGGCTTGGTTCTTTGGTGGTCCTATCCTGAATTTATGCATTTATGCAACTGGCAGACTCCATGCTGGATACTCGTGAGACATCCACCCAGACAGCAGGTGTGACCCCTGACCTCATGGAGCTTACAATCTAGAAGGGAAGCCATGCACTGAGATAGGAGATGTGGGAGGAGGTGGGGTGAGGTGTGGATATCATGGGTTCCACTTTGGATGTTTCAGATTTAATGTGCCTACCTTACCAAACTTCTTGAAAAAAAGAATTCACAGCTGGGTGCAATGGCTCATGCCTGTAATCCTAGCATTTTGGGAGGCTGAGGCCGGCAGATCACTTGAGGTCAGGAGTTGGAGACCAGCCTGGCCAACATGATGAAACCCTGTGACTGCCAAAAATATAAAAAATTGGCGGGGTTTGGTGGCAGGCACCTGTAATCCCAGCTACTCAGGAGGCTGAGGCAGCAGAATTGCTTGAACCTGGGAGGTGGAGGTTGCAGTGAGCCGAGATCTTACCACTGTACTCCAGCCTGGGCAACTGACTGAGACTCTGTCTCAAAAAAAAAAAAAAAAAGAAAAGAAAATAATAATTCATGTTTGCAGCTTCCACTTCCACTCATCCTCTAACACCTTAAAAAAATAGTGGAGGCAGGTCGCAGCGGCTCATGCCTGTAATCCCAGCACTTTGGGAGGTGGAAGCGGGAAGATAACTTGAGGTCAGGAGTTCGAGAACAGCCTGGCCAACATGGAAAACCCGACTCTACTAAAAATACAAAAATTAGGCAAATGTGGTGGTGGGAGCCTGTAATCCCACCTACTCAGGAGGCTGAGGCAAGAGAATCGCTTGAACCCAGGAGGTGGAGGTTGCAGTGAGCCAAGACCGCATCATTGTATCCCAGCCTGGGCACCAAAAGTAAAATTCCATCTCAAAAAAAAAAAGGTGGGCGGATATTGCTATCAGAGATATGTCTGAATCTGTCTTTCATACCCACTACTTCTTGACTAATTGAAATATGCATCCACACCCTACTCTCCTGAAACCTCTCTCTCAAATGGCAACCAACTACCCAGATCCCAAATCAATGGCATTTTTACAGTACGCTGCTTCTAAACCCTTCTGTGTTTGTCCCTTGACCCTGAATTCCCCACACACCCAGGTTCAGGCACATATTGACCTTCCTTCACCCCTGCCTCCACATAGACCTCTAACCATCTACACCTCCGCCTTCCCTCCTTGCTTGTTCTCCTCCCTTCCCCTAAGTGTCCGTCTTTAATTGTTTTCCCCTTCTCTGAGACTTTCCTTTGAAAAGCTCAATCACTCAACTCAGCTAATCAAATGCTTCTCCAACCTGTATTTTACATGCAGACGTTTTTTCCAGTGCCTGCAGATCACAGCCACGTGGATTATGCTTGCTGGTCCTGTAAATCAGCACATTCCAAAACTGATGAAATGCCACAGAAAACCTGCTTCCCTTTCTCTGTTAACAGACCATTTTCCTAATCACTCTTCCTTATCTGTAAATTTGCTGCCTCTTCCTTTTCCCTCCTGCCTTATTTTTGATGTGTTCTCAGGCCCAGTCAATTTTGCCACCACAATGTCTTTTGAATCTGTAATTTTTCCCCAGCGCTTGCTGGAACAAGGCTGGAACAATTAGAATTATTGCATCAGCTTCCCAACAGGTGTTCCTACTTCCTACCTCTCCCCACCTCATCTCCCTCCACACTGTTGTCAGCTGAGCCTCCCTAAACACACTTATGTAACTCCACTGCTGGAAAGCCCTTCAAGATTCCCTATTCCCTACTCAATTATTTACAAAATTTTAATCTGGCCTTCAACAGCTTCCATAATTTAAAATCATCCCCCTTCTCTGTTCATTCTAATTTCTTTTTTTTTTTTTTTTTTTGAGACGGAGTTTCACTCTTGTTACCCAGGCTGGATGCAATGGCGCGATCTCGGCTCACGGCAATCTCCGCCTCCTGGGTTCAAGCAATTCTCCTGCCTCAGCCTCCCGAGTAGTGGGGACTACAGGCGCGAGCCACCATGCCCAGCTAATTTTTTTTTTTTTTTTTTTTTTTTGAGACGGAGTTTCGCCCTTGTTACCCAGGCTGGAGTGTAATGGCGCGATCTCGGCTCACCGCAATCTCCGCCTCCTGGGTTCAAGCAATTCTCCTGCCTCAGCCTCCCGAGTAGCGGGGACTACAGGCGCGAGCCACCGTGCCCAGCTAATTTTTATATTTTTAGTAGAGACGGGGTTTCACCTTGTTGACCAGGATGGTCTCGATTTCTTGACCTCATGATCCACCCGCCTGGGCCTCCCAAAGTGTTGGGATTATAGGCGTGAGCCACCGCGCCCGGCCTGTTCATTCTAATTTCTAACCATACTGAATTACTCATCATTCCCACCTCCAGGTATTTGCCCAGCTGTTCCCAAATCTTAGCCCTCCTTCCCAAATCTCTCCCTATTATAAACCAAATTGTTTGCAGCTTGTCACAAGTTTCAGAGGCTTTAGACCACATCTAGGCTCTTGCTCATGACGTTCTCCCCCTCTTCACATCTGCCTCTCTACTTGGTCAAATTTTATCTATAATATCTTTCAAGACCCAGATTAATTCATCCCTCACTCCAGCAAAAAGGTCTCTCTCTGTCCTCTGGGTTAGATTAAAGCATTATGCATTTATGCAACAGGAGACGCCATACTGGTTACTGGTGAGATGTCTAAACAGAGCTTCAGGCATTCCTTGGAGTAATGGTTCCTGCCCCAGGTTACATATTAGAATCCACTGAAGAGCACTGAAAAATCCCAAAGCCCAAGTCACATCCTAAAACAATTAAATCAGAATCTCTGGGACCAGTGCAGTGGCTCACACTTGTAATCCCAGGACTCTGGGAAGCCGAGGCAGGAGGATCCTTTGAGCCCAGGAGTTCGCAACTAGCCTGGGCAATATGCTGAGGCCCCATCGCTACCAAAAGTTTAAACATTAGCCTAGGCCGGGCACGGTGGCTCATGCATGTAATCCCAGCACTTTGGAAGGCCGAGGCCAGGTGGATCACTTGAGGTCAGGAGTTCAAGACCAGCCTGGCCAATGTGGTAAAACCCCGTCTCCACTAAAACCATAAAATCAGTCAGGTATATTGTGGCATATGCCTGTAATCCCAGCTACTCAGGAGGCAAAGGCAGTAGAATCGCTTGAACCTAGGAGGCGAAGGTTGCAATGAGCTGAGATCGCGACACTACACTCCAGCCTTGGCTAGAGTGTGACTCTGTCTCAAAAAAAAAAAATTAAGCCGAGCCAGGTAGCTCACCTGTAGTCTTAGCTACTTGGGAGGGTGAGGCGGGAGGATTGCTTGGGCCTGTGGAGCAGAGGCTGCAGTGATCACACCACTGTGCTCCAGCCTGGGCAACAGAGCCAGACCCTGTCTCAAAAAATAACAAAAAGAGTATCTGGGAGTGGGACTCAGGCATCAGTATTTAAGACATAATCAGGCCGGGCGCGGTGGCTCAAGCCTGTAATCCCAGCACTTTGGGAGGCCGAGGCGGGTGGATCACGAGCTCAAGAGATCGAGACCATCCTGGTCAACATGGTGAAACCCCGTCTCTACTAAAAATACAAAAAATTAGCTGGGCATGGTGGGACGTGCCTGTAATCCCAGCTACTCAGGAGGCTGAGGCAGGAGAATTGCCTGAACCCAGGAGGCGGAGGTTGCGGTGAGCCGAGATTGCGCCATTGCACTCCAGCCTGGGTAACAAGAGTGAAACTC
>NW_022437128.1:960341-965485 GCF_009761245.1 Sapajus apella | reverse complement strand
AGAAAAAAAAAAAAAAAAAAAGACATAATCAGGTGATTCTAAAGGGCAGCGAAGTTTGGGAATCATAGTTTTACAGGCACTTTTAAGGACCACCCAGGGAGAGTGAAGAGGCCAAAAGATAACTTCAACTCTGGGCAATTTTCTTTAGGAGAAAAGTATCTAGATCTAAGATTCCCTATCTTTCGATAAGATCTCATCTCTTAGATCTAGATACTTTTCTCCTAAAGAAAATTGCCTGGGGTTTTACTGAAGGCAGGAGTCAAATCTGGCTTATCTCTGGTTTGCAGATCCTCATCAGATAAAACCTCTTCTACCAATCTTTGAACTCAATTCAATTGAAAGGAATTAGGCAGAGGGAGAGATGAATAAAAAATGACTTAGCTTTCTTTTGCTTTTCCTTAGAAGTGTTTGTTTCTTAATCTCAGATCTCTTAACCTCAGCCAGACTCCTCCCTCAAGAGGAAATAAACTGTTACAATGTTATCCTCTCCCTACCTGATTCATCTCCCTCTGCAGGGGATGCCCTTGGCTCTGGCACCTCTATTGACAGACTCCATCCTCTAGGAGAGGCTCTTCACTCCTTTAACATCTGTGTGGGTGGTCTGACTCTCCCATAATTAGATTCTGGGTCACCATTCCCCCTCAACAATTGAAGATTCAGCACCTGATCACTCTACTTCCACTTCTCATTTCATTGTCTTCTTTTTATTATATATTTATTTAGAGACAGAGTTTTTGCTCTTTTTTTTTTTTTTTCTTTTTTTTTGGTCTTTTTGTTTTTTTCCTTTTTGTGGAGAACGGAGTCTCGCTATATTGCCCAGGCAGGTCTCGAACTCCTGGGCTCAAGCTATCCTCCCGCCTCTGCCTCCCTAAGAGCTGGGATTACAGGCTTGAGCCACAGCGCCCGGTCGAGTTTTTGCTCTTGTGACCCAGGCTGGAGTGCAATGGTGTCATCTTGGAGGTGACTACAACCTCCGCCTCCTGGGTTCAATCGAGTCTCCTGTCTCAGCCTCATTAGTAGCTGGGATTACAGGTGCCCGACACCCATGCCCAGCTAATTTAGTAGAGACGGGGTTTCACCATGTTGACCAGGATGGTCTCGATCTCTTGACCTCATGATCCACCCGCCTCGGCCTCCCAAAGCGCTGGGATTACAGGCTTGAGCCAATGTGCCTGGCCCCATTTTATTATTTTTATGTTTTCTTTTTTTTTTTTCTTTTTTATCCTCTAATAAGCCTGCAAGAATATTTTTATTTATTATTTTTTTTTAAGACAGGGTTTCACCATATTGGTCAGGCTGGTCTTGAACTCCCGACCTCAGGTGATTCACCCACCTTGGCCTCCAAAGTGCTTGGATTACAGGCATGAGCCATCACGCCCGGCCAATTTTCATGTTTTCAGTGTTCATGCAGATTCTCCAGTACCCTGCCCTTCTCTTGCTGTGATTTGTTTCTCCCTGCTTCCCTTACTCCCTATGTTATACCTTAAACTTGGTTGCCACCAATACCTGCTGCCCTTCCAAAATCTCATCCTTAGTCTTTTCGTGTTGCTCCCCAGTACCCCATTCCAAAAATTCTTCAACCCCATCTGGGCCTCCCATCCACTGACTCTATTAGTTTTCATTGTTGTTTGATCTCAATTTTTCACTTTCCTCATTAGCCAGTTTAGATTCCAAGGTTCAACACGGTAATCGCGTCTCAGTCCTCATTCTGTATTCTTGAGCCCTCTTCATCTGACACATTTTCATCCCTGGTCAAATCCCATTGTGCCTGCTCCACACCTGCACTCAACAGCTGGGGAGAAACCCAGTCATACTGACTGGTCTTGCTTCCTGCAGGCTCTCAGTGTGGCATGCCAGCCCGCCTTACCCTACACAGTTCATGTTCCCCAAATCCGAGACCACGACTTCACAAGATGACAACGTTTCTTCCTATTTCACTGAGAAAACAAACTTTCAGAAGGGAACTTCCTCACAGTCCCACCTCAAATTCACCAGTCTATCTGCAACTGTGTGGCAGAGAGGCTGACCTGCTCCTCCCTGTACCCCAGGATCCTGTTCCCTCTCACCTGCTCCGAGATGTTACTCCTGAAATTATCCCCTATCTCTCTGTCCTGCATAATCAGTTTATTCCCTCTTCACTGCAATGCTCCCATCATTATACAAAAGTGCTATAATATTATACCTCATCTCTGAAAAGAAAGAAAAAAATTCTTTCCCTACTCACTTATGTAGTAAAAGCAAAACATTGGCCAGGTGCAGTGGCGCATGCCTATTGTCTCAGCTACTCGGGAGGCTGAGGTGGGAGGATCTCTTGAGCCCAGAAGTTCTGGGCTGTAGTGCGCCTTGCCGATCGGGTGTCTGCACTAAGTTCGGCATCAATATGGTGACCTCCCAGAAGCGGGGGACCACCAGGTTGCCTAGGGAGGGGTGAACCAGCCTAGGTCAGAAACGGAGCAGGTCAAAACTCCCGTGCTGATCAGTAGTGGGATCACGCCTGTGAATAGCCACTGCACTCCAGCCTGGGCAACATAGCAAGACCCTGTCTCTTAAAAATAATAATAAAAATAAAAGCAGAACATTCAGAGAATAGTGCTTACCCTTTGGCAGAAAAGGAATATGGAAAGGGAAATTCAGGGAGCTTCAACTATATTGGGGAAGATGTTACTTCTTTTTTTTTGCTTTTTTTTTTTTTCTTTGAGATGGAGTCTTGCTCTGTTGCCCAGGCTGGAGTGCAGTGGTATGATCTCAGCTTACTGCAACCTGTACCTCCCGGGTTCAAGCAATTCTCTTGCCTCAAGCAGCTGGGATTACAGGCATGCGCCATTACGCCCAGCTAATGTTTTAGTAGAGACGGGGTTTCGCCATGTTAGCCAGGCTGGTCTCCAATTCCTGATCTCAGGTGATCCACCCACCGTGGCCTCCCAAAGTGCTGGGAGTATAGTTGTGAGCCACCTCGCTGGGAAGATTTTACCTTTTTTTCGTTGAGACGAAGTTTCGCTCACGTTACCCAGGCTGGAGTGTAATGTCGCGATCTCGGCTCACCGCAACCTCCGCCTCCTGGGTTCAGGCAATTCTCCTGCCTCAGCCTCCTGAGTAGCTGGAATTACAGGCATGCACCACCATGCCCAGCTAATTTTTTGTATTTTTAGTAGAGATGGGGTTTTTCACCATGTTGACCAGGATGGTCTCGATCTGTTGACCTCGTGATCCACCCGCCTCGGCCTCCCAAAGTGCTGGGATTACAGGCTTCAGCCACCAAGCACGGCCTTTTTTTTTTTTCTTTTTTTTGAGATGGAGTTTCGCTCTGTAACCCAGGCTGGAGGGCAATGGCACGATCTTGGGTCACTGCAACCTCCCTCTCCTGGGTTCAAGTGATTCTCCTGCCTCAGCCTCCCAAGTAGCTGAGATTACAGGCACCAGCCACCATACCTGGCTAATTTTTGTATATTTAGTAGAGATAGGGTTTCACCAGGCTGACAGAGCTGGTCTTGAATTCCTGACCTCTAGTGATCCACCCACCTCGGCCTCCTAAAGTGCTGGGATTACAGGTGTGAGCCACTGTGCCTGGCCAAGATTTTACTTCTTAAACTGCCTGATGTTCACATAATTATTCTTTGTAATACATATATATTTATGCATATAAATTATAATTTTACATGTATAAAATAATGCATTTATTTTATTTATTATTATTTTTTTAAGATGGGGGTTTCACCATGATGGCCAGGCTGGTCTTGAACTCCTGACCTCAGGTGGTCCACCCACCTCAGCCTCCCAAAGTGCTAGGATTACAAGTGTGAGCCACCATGCCTGGCATGCATTTATTTTTAAATTTAAAAACTCTCCCTGACCCAGCTCACTCCCTCAGTGTTCCACTTCCCTCTCCACTTAATAAGAAAACTTCTCACTGCCTCCACTTTCTCACCTCCCATTCACTCTTGAATTTCCCTCAATCAGGCTCTCATCCCCACCACTCTAGTTAAACCACATGTCAGAGTCACAAATGACCTCCAAGTTTCTAAACCCAATGGTCAAAGGTCAGTTTGTGGCAGGCCAATTCTCCCTGACAGTCACACAGACAGGCCTGCATAGCATCCCAGTTACACAAACAAATTTCCACAGTGCTGCCTTAACATGGAACAAATAGTTAAACCTAGGGAAATCAGTGCCCAGACATCAAAGCTAGAAATGAAACACATGGTCAGCAGGAGCCTTTCATGGGCTTCTCCCTTGCTGGAGTAAGTCAAAATAATAGAGACAGTCTTACATTCCTAGTGCCAAGACCTGTCTTGGGTCAACGAAATCTGAGATGAGTCAAGGTAACAGAGGCAGTTGTTTTGAATGTATTTATTGGAGAGTCTCATCTGGAATAAAGTGATTTCTGTGCTAGCAAAAAAAAAAAAAAAAAAATTATTGGAGAGTCTAAGGCAGCTCTCCGCACCAAGCTGTAAAGGAGGTAAGATAGACATAATAAACACGAGCCGGACACAGTGGCTCACACCCGTAATCCCAGCACTTTGGGAGGCCGAGGCAGGTGGATCATGAGGTCAGGAGTTCGAGACCAGCCTCACCAACATGGTGAAACCCTGTCTCTACTAAAAATACAAAAATTAATTGGGCATGGTGGCACGTGCCTATAATCCCAGCTACTCAGGAAGCTGAGGCAGGAGAATTGCTCGAATCCAGGAGGCAGAAGTTTCAGTGAGCCAGGATCCCGCCACTGCACTCCAGACGGGGCAACAGAGCAAGACTCCATCTCAAAAAAAAAAAAAAAAGAAAAGAAAGAAAGAAATAATAATCACGGCTGGGCATGGTGGCTCATGCCTGTAATCCCAGCACTTTGGGGAGGCTGAGGCGTGTAGATCACAAGATCAGGTAATTGAGACCATCCTGGCCAACATGGTGAAACCCTGTCTCTATTGAAAAAACAAAACAAACAAACAAAAAAAACCTAGCCGGGCATGGTGGAGCATGCCTGTAGTCCCAGCTACTCTGAAGACTGAGGCAGGGGAATCGCTTCAACCTGGGAGGCAGAGGTTGCAGTGAGCCAAGATCGCGCCACTGCACTCCAGCCTGGCGACAGAGCAAGACTCGATCTCAAAAAAGAAAGAAAGAGAGAGATGGCGGGGGGGGGGGGGGGGGGA
>NW_022437128.1:959023-960241 GCF_009761245.1 Sapajus apella | reverse complement strand
ACTTGAAGGTACTAGGGCCCTCACAGCTTAATCAGATTTAGCAAGAAGTTTTTTGCCTCTGACCTAGTTGAAACAAAATTAGTTACCAATAGACTTAAGTGAATGCCAAACTGCATGTAGGCACATAACCCTAACCGTGTAAGCACTAAGAACATTGTAACACTTTGAGTTAGTCTGGTGGAATTATCTCCGACCTTCTCCCTATATCCAGTGACAGCAATAAATTCCCTTCTTTCCCAGTTTGTCTGCTTCTTGGTATTGGGCTACAAGAAAATGCAGCTGGACCTGAATTGGTTCCGGGAATAAGTTCTCAGTTAGAGTCTAAACCAGGGCTTCTGAGTTTTGGGGTTGATTGACATTTGGGGCCAGATAGTTTTCTGCCATGGGGGTTGGACCTGTGCATTGTCTTGCCAAATATCTCCTGCAGAACATCTTGACCAGTGGTTTTCAAGAGTGGGTGATCCTCCCATCCCACCCCCAGGAGCATTTGGCAATGTCGAGAGATGGTTTTGGTTATCACAACTGAGGAGGTGCTCCTAGCATCTAGTGAGTAGAGGCCAGGCATGCAATTGCAGGCCACAATAAACAATTATTTCTAGCCAGCCGTGGTGCCACACGCCTGTATTCCCAGCTACTTGGAAGTTTGAGGCAGGAGAATCGCTTGAACCCAGGAGGCGGGGGTTGCAGGGAGCTGAGATCGCACTGCACTCAGCCTGGGCAACAGAGTGAGACTCTGTCTCAAAAAAAAAAAAGAATTATTTCACAGCCATAGAAAACCATAAAATCGGCCGGGCGCAGTGGCTCATGCCTGTAATCCCAGCACTTTGGGAGGCTGAGGTGGACAGATCACCTGAGGTCAAGAGTTCGAGACCAGCCTGGCCAACCTGGTGAAACTCTACTAAAAATACAGGCCGGGGCCGGGCGCGGTGGCTCAAGCCTGTAATCCCAGCACTTTGGGAGGCCGAGGCGGGTGGATCACAAGGTCAAGAGATCGAGACCATCCTGGTCAACATGGTGAAACCCTGTCTCTACTAAAAATACAAAAAGTTAGCTGGGCATGGTGGCACGTGCCTGTAATCCCAGCTACTCAGGAGGCTGAGGCAGGAGAATTGCCTGAACCCAGGAGGCGGAGGTTGCGGTGAGCCGAGATCACGCCATTGCACTCCAGCGTGGGTAACATGAGTGAAACTCCGTCTCAAAAAAAAAAAAAATACAAAA
>NW_022437128.1:916680-958923 GCF_009761245.1 Sapajus apella | reverse complement strand
CAGGCCGGGCGCGGTGGCTCAAGCCTGTAATCCCAGCACTTTGGGAAGCCGAGGTGGGTGGATCACAAGGTCAAGAGATCGAGACCACCCTGGTCAACATGGTGAAACCCCTTCTCTACTAAAAATACAAAAAATTAGCTGGGCATGGTGGTGTGTGCCTGTAATCCCAGCTACTCAGGAGGCTGAGGCAGGAGAATTGCCTGAACCCAGGAGGCGGAGGTTGCGGTGAGCCGAGATCACGCCATTGCACTCCAGCGTGGGTAACATGAGTGAAACTCCGTCTCAAAAAAAAAAAAAAATACAAAAATTAGCTGGGCATCATGGCACATGCCTGTAATCCCAGCTATTCGGGAAGCTGAGGCAGGAGAATTGCTTCCACCCGGGAGGCAGAGGTTGCAGTGAGCCAAGATCACACCATTGCACTCCTGCCTGGGTGACAAGAGGAAAACTCTATCTCAAAAAAGAAAAGAAAAGAAAAAAATGATATCATGTCCTTTGCACCAGTGTGGATGAAGCTGGAGGCCGTTATCCTAAGTGAACTCACTCAAACATAGAAAACCAAATACTTGGCTGGGTGTAGTGGCTCATGCCTATAATCCCAATACTTTGGGAGGTCAAGGCAAGAGGATCACTTGAGCTTAGCAGTTCGAGACCAACCTGGTCTCTACCAAAAATGCAAAAAATTAGCTGGGCATGGTGACATGTGCCTGTGGTCCCAGCTACTCAGGAGGCTGAGGCAGGAGAATCACTTGAACCTGAGGGTAGGAGGAGGTTGCAGTGAGCAGAGATGGCGCCACTGCACTCCACCTGGACGACAGAGCAAGGCAACGTCTCAAAAAAAAAAAAAAAAAGTTAGCTATTTGGTACTGTTCACTATTTGGGTAATAGGTACACCAGCAGAAGCCCAATACCCACCAGTATGCAACGTAACCATGTAACAAACAAGCAGATGTACTGCTTGGATTTAAAATTGTGGTTGGGGGAGGGGAGGAAGAATGAAAAAACTATTCTGCCAGGTGCAGTGGTTCACATCTGTAATCCCAGCACTCGGGCGGCTGAGGCAGAAGGATCACTTGAGTCCAGCAGTTCGAGCCCAGCCTAGCAAAACAGGCAGTCCCCATTTCTACAAAAAATTAAAAAATTATCTGGGCATAATGGCACACACCTGTGGTCCCAGCTGCTTGGGAAGATGAGGTAGAAGGATCATTTGAACCTGGAAAGTTGAGACTGCAGTGAGCCGTGATAACCCCACTGCACTCCAGCCTGGGCAACAGAGGGAGACCCTGTCTCAAAAAACAAAAAAGAAAAGAAAGAAAGCATTCCCTAGTTCCTTATTTGCTGTTCCTTCTCAGTCTTCACTGACAGCTCCTAGTCGTCTTCCAGACCCTTAAATATTAGAGAGCCTCTGGGCTCTATTCTTGGCCCTCTCCTTTACCCTAATCCGAGTGCCCATGCTTCCATTGTCCCTTAATTTGTCCCTGAACTGGATTTTCTACTTGTATTTTTTTATTGATATGGTCTACCCTTTAAAATTATCAAATGATATCATTTACCTGCTCAAAACCCTCTGATGCCCGGGCGCGGTGGCTCAAGCCTGTAATCCCACCACTTTGGGAGGCCGAGGCGGGTGGATCACAAGGTCAAGAGATCGAGACCATCCTGGTCAACATGGTGAAACCCCGTCTCTACTAAAACTACAAAAAATTAGCTGGGCATGGTGGCGCGTGCCTGTAATCCCAGCTACTCAGGAGGCTGAGGCAGGAGAATTGCTTGAACCCAGGAGGTGGAGGTTGCGGTGAGCCGAGATCGCGCCATTGCACTCCAGCCTGGGTAACAAGAGCGAAAAACTCCGTCTCAAAAAAAAAAAAAAACAAAAAAAAACAAAAAAAAAAACCCTCTGATGGCTCCTGATCACATTTGAAACCAAATACAAAGCCTTTCCCATGGCCTATGAAGCTTACTGGCCTTGTTTCTCCCCGCCTGTCTTCATCCCTTACCATTCTTTCCCTTGCTGCTCACTCTGCTCCACCTACTCTGACCTCCTTTCTGAATTTAACATAAAAATCCAATTCCTTTCTACCTCGGGGCCTTTGTACTCTTTTTCTTTTCCTGGACACTCTCCCTCCAGATATTTGCATGGCTGCTCCTTTATGTCATTTACATCTGCACAAACATCACCTCCAGAAGGAGGCTTTCCCTCATCACTTGATTAAATATAGTATCATGGTCAGGCACAGTGGCTCTTACCTATAATCCTAGCACTTTGGGAGGCAGAGGCAGGAGAATTGCCTGAGGCCTGGAGATTGAGACCAGCCCAGGCAACATAGTGAAACATCATCTCCAAAAAAAAAAAAAAAAAACCATGGCCGGGCGCAGTGGCTCACACCTGTAATCCCAGCACTTTGGGAGGCCGAGGCGGGTGGATCACGAGGTCGAGAGATCAAGACCATCCTGGTCAACATGGTGAAACCCCGTCTCTACTAAAAATACAAAAAATTAGCTGGGCATGGTTGCACATGCCTGTAATCCCAGCTACTCAGGAGGCTGAGGCAGGAGAATTGCCTGAACCCAGGAGGCAGAGGTCGTGGTGAGCCGAGATCGCGCCACTGTACTCCAGCCTGGGTAACAAGAGTGAAAAACTCCGTCTCAAAAAAAAAAAAAAAAAAAAAAAACAGACATGGTAGCAAGCACCTGCAGTCCCAGCTATTCACGAGGCTGATGTGGAAGGATCACTTAAGCCCAGGAGGTCAAGGCTACAGTGAGCCATGATCATACTACTGCACTCCAGCCTCGGCAACACAGCAAGACCCTATCAATAATAATAATTAATAAATAGAGCACCATGCACACTTGGGAGCACTTTCTATCCCATTCCCTCACCCCTTACAAGTTCATAGCATTTGTTAGTGTCTAACATTGTATTATATATTATGTATTGCTTTTGTTTTTTATTGTCTATCATCTTCAATTCAATGTAAGTTACCAGAGATCCAAGGCTTTTTCCATAGCCTTACTCCCAGCACGTAGCACAGTGCTTGGCATAAAGGAGGCCCTCAATAAAGATTCCTTGAATGACTGAATGAATAAGTAGCTCATAGAGTTGTGTGAGAGGGGCCGGGCGCGGTGGCTCACACCTATAATTCCAGCACTTTGGGAGGCCGAGGCAGGTGGATCATGAGGTCAAGAGATCGAGACCATCCTGGTCAACATGGTGAAACCAGTCTCTACTAAAAATACAAAAAAATTAGCTGGGCATGGTGGCACATGCCTGTAGTCCCAAGCTACTTGGAAGGCTGAGGCAGGAGAATTGCTTGAACCCAGGAGGCAGAGGTTGCGGTGAGCTGAGATCATGCCATTGCACTCCAGCCTGGGCAACAGAGCAAGACTCCATCTCAAGAAAAAAAAAAAAGAAAAAAGAAAAAAGAGTTGTGTGAGAGGAAAATAAGCTAATATATACTTGTGGCCAGGCCTGGTGGCTCACGCCTGTAATCTCAGCACTTTGAGAGGCCGAGGAGGGTAGATCACAAGGTCAAAAGTTCAAGACCAGCCTGGCCAAGATGGCGAAACCCCATCTCTACTGAAAATACAAAATTAAGCTGGGCGCGATGCCATGTGCCTGTAATCCTAGCTACTCTGGAGGCTGAGGCAGGAGAATTGCTTGAACCCGGGAGTGCAGAGGTTGCAGTGAGCTGAGAGCGCGCCATTTCACTCCAGCCTGGCGACAGAGTAAGACTCCATCTCAAAAAAAAGAAAAAAACGACTAATATATACAAGACATTTAGCACAATGCTGGGTATTACAGTCATAATGCATGGTCAGGGTTTGGTAAGAAGCAACTGTCATCATTAAACACTTCGCTGCCAGAAAGGCTGCCTTCCTCCTGCTTGAAAACCCTGCCTATAAGGGAAGCACAGCAAAATGCTTTGGGAGCAAAGAGGAGGGAGGGAGGAACAATTTTGACACAAATCCCGGCAAAACTAAAAGCCACGGAAACCACCAAAGCTAAACAGAAGGGGAAATTTATTTAGCTTTTGGAAAACTAGAATTTTTGTGTCTTGTGCGGATAACAAATGGAAGAGAGTAAGTGCAGCATATGGTTCCATGTGGTGAGTGTGGAATGAAGGGGAACGTGAGAGTGTCAAACCTTCCAGCAGGCTCAGTGCCTGGTGACAGGGTAGCACAAAGGAGTATTGGAATAGCCTGGGAAGGCTGAGACTCACGAACTGAAGAGGAATAATCCTGGGTGTTAAGTGTCTTTCCTTGCCTCTCCTGCCTTGTGCAGCTTCCTCCACCTGCAATAAATCTCCTCCATTTCTGCATGTCAAATCTGTGGCCCTCTTTCAAGGCTCAACTCTCTGAAACCCTCCATGAGGTCTTTTCCGATCACTCCCAGTTGAAAATAACTTCCCTGCTACTTATTACTTTTTCTCTTGCATCTGGAAAATTGGCTAATCCGACCTTTCACCCTTATTAGATTACTGCTGGGGAACCTCTGTATTTGTGTCCATATTTCACTGGCAAATTCTGAGTATTCAGTAAGTGTTATTGAATGAATAAGAAAAAAATTCTACTTCACTCATTTAGAGGGCAAGCACTATATGCTGTGTGTGTGCAGGAACAAGATGAAACAACACCAGCTTGCAAACTACCTCGAGCCAGCTTCTGAACCTCTCCTTGGGTTCTGCCTCAGGTTAACTCTTTTTTTTTTTTTTTTTTTTTTTTTAAGACATGATGTCACGCTTTTGCCCAGGCTGGGGTACAGTGGTGTGATCCTAGCTCACTGCAGTCTCAAGTCCTGGGCTCAAGCAATCCTTCCACCTTAGCCTCCTGGATCACTAGAACTACAAGTACACCACCATACCTGGCTAATTTTTATTTTGTAGAGTCAGGGTCTCTATGTTGCCCAGGCTTCAGGTTAGATCTTTAATGAAGGGAAACTATGCCCTTCTGGGATACAGCATGGAGAATAACAGAATATGGCCAGCTTCTCTGAGCCACCTTAGAAGGAGAGGACCCAGAAAGAAGGTAGGAGGGAAGTGACTCCAGGTGAGATGCAAATATATTGGCAGGTAAATCCCCAGAAACTTATCAAATATAGTTTCCCCTCAATTCTATCTTCTTGACTTAAAGGAGTAGAGAATTGTTCCAAATTCAAAACGCCAAGGACAAAAAAAAAAGAATTGTTCCAAAATGGAGTTAACCTTCCGCAATCACAGAGAGCAGAATTAGTGACTGTCTCCCAAGTCCTTCCATTCTCCCACGTCTCTTTGACCTTTTTTTTGGAGACAGAGTCTCACTCTATTGCCCAGGTTGGAGTGCAATGGTGCTATCTTGGCTCACTGCAACTTCCGCCTTCCAGGTTCAAGCGATTCTCCTGCCTCAGCTTCTTAAGTAGCTGGGATTCAGACCACGTCTGGCTAATTTTTATATTTTATTAGTAGAGATGGGGTTTCACCATGTTGGCCAGCTGGTCTTGAACTCATGACCTCATGTGATCTACCTGCCTTGGCCTCCCAAAGTGCTGGGATTACAGGCACGAGCCACTGACCAGCCCTCTTTGACATTCTTAACCCAGAATCTCACTTTTCCAGAGGTTTCTGTGTAGCAAGACAGGGTAAGTATGTACCACTTGCATTCATACAACTTCTGGGGGTATTAGTGATGTTGGTCCCTGCAACACCAAAGGAAGAGAGGGAGCTGAGGACATCTGTAGTGACAGGAAGGGATTGGATCCAGTCCCTTGGGGAAGAAGATTCCTTTTTATCTTTTCCCCTCATGCCTGCTCATCTTTCATTTAATTCTCAGATCTTTTTTCCTTCCTTCCTTCTGCCCGCCCGCCTTCCTTCCCTCCCTCTCTCCCTCCCTCCCTCCTTCCTTCCTTCCTTTCGTTTGTTTTTGAGATGGAGTCACACTCTTGTTACCCAGCCTGGAGTGCAGTCGTACAATCTCGGCTCACTGCAACCTCAGCCTCCCAGGTTCAAGCGATTCTCCTGCCTCAGCCTCCTGAGTAGCTGGGATTACAGGCATGTGCCACCATACCCAGCTAAGTTTTTGTATTTTTAGTAGAGACAGGTTTTCTGCATGTTGGTCAGGCTGGTCTTGAACTCCTGACTGAACCTGGGAGGTGGAGGTTGCAGTGAGCTAACATTGAGCTGCCACTGAACTCCAGCCTTGGTAACAAGAGCCATTTTTTTTTTTTTTTTAATTTTAAATTAAAAATTTTTTTTTGAGACGGGGTTTCTCCATGTTACGCAGGTCTCGAACTCCCAACCTCAGGTGATCTGCTCGCCTCGGCCTCCCAAAGTGCTGGGACTACAGGCGTGAGCCACCACACCCAGCCAAGAGTCTCAAAAAAGAAAAAGAAAAAAGAAGAAAAGAAAAAGAAGTCTAGGTTAGTGATCTGAGGCTCAACTCAAAACAGGGAGAGGACTGTTTTATCTTTTTTTTTTTTTAAGGCGGGGTTTCACCATGTTGGTCAGGCTGGTCTTGAGCTCCCGACCTCAGGTGATCCACCCACCCTGGCCTCCAAAGTGCTTGGATTACAGGCGTGAGCTACCACACCCGGCCGGAGAGGACTCTTGACACAAGTCTGTGGCTAGTGATGAAACTATCTCCCTTCCTAGCTGTCTTGGCATGCTTTTGATAGTCTGAGGCACAATGGTGACAGCAAACTGGAAAGCCAAAGTGAGGTACCCAGAATGGGATTCTTCTTCCCTGGAGAGCTGTGGTAGCCCAAGCTGTGTAGGTGGCTGGATAAGCAAGACTGATTCACAACAGGGCTTGATGTCTTCTATTAGGAGGAGGAGCACCTGCTACACCCAGTGGAACAGGTTACACCAGTTATATATGCAAAATGTAGGACGCACTACAGGGGCATAGAGCCAGGGGAGAAGACAATGGGGTGAGATTCTAGAATAATCTCATTGGTTCATTGCTGGGTGTGGTGGCTCACACCTATAATCCCAGCACTTTGGGAGGCCCACTTGAGGCCAGGAGTTTGAGACCAGCCTGGTAAACATAGCAGGACCCCATCTCTATTTACTTATTTTAATTATTTTTTATTTATTTATTTATTTATTTATTTATTTTTTGAGACAGAGTCTCGCTCTGTGGCCCAGCCTACAGTGCAGTGGCACAATCTCGGCTCACTGCAACCTCTGCTTTGTGGGTTCAGGTGATTCGTCTGCCTCAGCCTCCCGAGTAGCTGGGACTACAGGTGCGTGCCACCACATCCAGCTAATTTTTGTATTTTTAGTAGAGATGGAGTTTCACCATGTTGGCCAGGATGGTCTTGATCTCTTGACCTTGTCATCCACTGGCCTCGGCCTACCAAAGTGCTGGGATTACAGGTGTGAGCCACCGAGCCTGGACATTTTGTTTTATTTTATTTTTTTGAGATGAAGGCTTGCTCTGTTGCCCAGCCTGGAGTGCAGTGGCACAATCTTGGCTCACTGCAACCTCTGCCTCCCAGGTTCGAGCAATCCTCCTGCCTCAGTCCCCCTAGTAGTTGGGATTACAGGTATATGCCACCATGCCCAGCTTATTTGTATTTTTAGTAGAGACGGAGTTTTGCCATGTTGGCCAGGCTGGTCTCAAACTCCTGACCTCAGGTGATCCACCCGCCTCGGCCTCCCAAAGTGCTGGGATTACAGGCGTGAGCCAGTGCCCCACCCGACCCTATCTCTATTTAAAAAAAAAAAAAAAGAAAAGAAAAAAAGTGTGTTGCTTACTCCGGCAGCACATATACTAAAATTGGAACGATACAGAGAAGATTAGCATGGCTCCTGCGCAATGAAGACACGCAAATTCGTGAAGCTCTCCATATTTTATTAAAAAAAAAAAAAAAAAGAAAAGAAAAAATCGCGGTTCATGGACCAGCAGCATCTGCATTATCCAGCTTATTGAAATGCATACAGGCCCCACCCTAGACTTCTTAAATCATAATCTGCAATTTAACAAGTTCCCCAGGTGATATGTATTCACATTCATGTTTGAAAATCACTAAGATTTCTTGATGAAGGAGGGCTTGAAAGGCAATGATGGCTATGAAAGGAAAGGTAAGGAGAAACCTCATGTGTTCCCCCAAAGGACAGTCCAGTTGGAAAGAGTCCTGAGGTTTTATCTTGGAGCACCCTGTACTGAATGAGCCAAGGGACTGACAGGTGTTAACACCTGCTGGGCGCTCCCAACATAAAGACAGTAGCATAGGAGGGCGTAAGGTCGCCAGATAAAAGGCTGCTGCCACTATTATTTACCACCACCCCCGCCATTCTCTACTCTACCTCCACGCCAGTTTCCATTCCAGGACTTCTCTACACTTTGCCTCTTTTATTTTTATTTTTATTTTGAGATGGAGTTTCACTCTGTCGCCCAGGCTGAAATGCAGAGGCGCGATCTTGGCTCTTGGCAACTTCTGCTTCCTAAGTTCAAGCGATTCTCCTGCCTCAGCCTCCCGAGTAGCTGGGATTACAGGCACACCCCACCATGCCCGGCTAATTTTTGTATTTTTAGTAGAGATGGGGTTTCACCATGTTGGCCAGGCTGGTTTTGAACTCCTGGCCTCAAGTGATCCGCCCGTCTCGGCCTCCCAAAGTGCTGGGATTACAGGCGTGAGCCACTGCGCCTTGTGCACTTTTCTTTTCTTTTCTTTTTTTTTTTCTTTTTTTTTTTTTTTTTGAGATGGAGTTTCGCTCAGTCGTCCAGGCCGGCGTGCAACGGAGCGATCTCGGCTCACTGCAACCTCCACCTCCCGGGTTCAAGCGAGTCTCCTGTCTCAACATCCCGAAGAGCTGGGATTACAGGCGCCCGGCTAATTTTTGTTGTTGTTATTGTTGTTTGTTTTTTGAGACGGAGTTTTCCTTTTGTTGTCCAGGCTGCAGTGCAATGGCGCGATCTTGGCTCACGGCAGCCTCTGGCTCCCGAGTTCAAGCAATTCTCCAGCCTCAGCCTTCCTGAGTAGCTGGGATTACAGGAATGCGCCTGGCTAATTTTTGCATTTTTAGTAGAGACGGGTGTTTCTCCATGTCGGGCAGGTTGGTCTCGAACTCCCGACCTCAGGTGAGGCGCCTGCCTCGGCCTCCCAGAGTGCTGGGATCACAGACGTGGGCCACCGCGCCAGTCCTATTTTTGTAGTTTCAGTAGAACCAAGGTCTCGCCAAGCTGGCCCACTTTGGCCAGCCCGACCTCGCCAAATTCTGTTCGATTCTGCCTAGTTCGGTTGCTCTGGGCTAGTTCAGTTGCTAAGGCCTGGAGCTTCGCGGTTGCGGAGGAAATGATGTCACGCTCAATAGGCGGGCTACCCAGATTCCTTCCTCCTTCCGATTGGCTGCCAGGAATTTGACTAGACTGGGAGTCTCGTAGACTCCAGGGTTGTTAGTATCTCTCCCAGTTGTTCCGCCACTCACCCCTGTCCCCCGCCCTTCTCTGGCTGCGCTCTCTGCACTGGGCAAGGCTCCGAGGGCAGTATTCAGTAAGCATTTAGCTTTGGAAGGAGAGGTGATTCGAATGGCCTGGCTCCTCCTGCCATCATGTTAGGGACTTGGCCGCGCAGGTACTTACTGACCCAGCCGGGTGTCCGTAGTTGGCGTGGCTACCTTAACCGCAGGGAATTGTGGAATTTATAGTTCTGAATTATGAATGGGTGGAACGGGGAAGCCTGAGCAGATTTTTGGAGGAAAGCAAAACTGAGGACTTTCAGGACTAAGGGTCTGGGTCTCAGAAGGATGGGAAAGGACGAGAAAGGGGGTCTAAATAAGAACACTGCAATTACCATTGTTTGGTTTTCTTTTCAGGTGCTGACCTGAACTTGGGCTATCCCTTTCTGACCAAAACTGTTCGCCCACGGTGGAAGGGACCAGGCTTCCAAATGGAGACGCCACCAGTCAGTACAATTGGAGAAAAGGACACCTCTCAGCCGGAACAACAGTGGGAAAAGAACCCCCGGGAGAAGCTTGATTCAGTTACTCAGATTAGTCAGCAGCCTCCTACCGAAACCCTTGAGCTGGGAGTAAGCCCAGATTCAGCCAGCCAAATTCTAGAGAATACTCAGGGAACTGAAAAACTGGTTGCTGAACTTGAAGGAGACTCTCATAAGTCTCATGGATCAACCAGTCAGATGCCAGAGGCCCTTCAAACTTCTGATCTCTGGTACTGTCCCGATGGGAGTTTTGTCAAGAAGATCATAATCCGTGGCCATGGCTTGGACAAACCCAAACTAGGCTCCTGCTGCCGGGTACTGGCTTTGGGGTTTCCTTTCGGATCAGGACCGCCAGAGGGCTGGACAGAGCTAACTATGGGCGTTGGGCCGTGGAGGGAGGAAACTTGGGGGGAGCTCATAGAGAAATGCTTGGAGTCCATGTGTCAAGGTGAGGAAGCAGAGCTTCAGCTGCCTGGGCACTCTGGACCTCCTGTCAGGCTCACACTGGCCTCCTTCACTCAAGGCCGGGACTCCTGGGAGCTGGAGACTAGCGAGAAGGAAGCCCTGGCCAAGGAAGAACGTGCAAGGGGCACAGAACTATTTCGAGCTGGGAACCCTGAAGGAGCTGCCCGATGCTATGGACGGGCTCTTCGGCTGCTGCTGACTTTACCCCCACCTGGCCCTCCAGAACGAACTGTCCTTCATGCCAATCTGGCTGCCTGTCAGTTGTTGCTAGGGCAGCCACAGTTGGCAGCCCAGAGCTGTGACCGGGTGTTGGAGCGGGAGCCTGGCCATTTAAAGGCCTTATACCGAAGGGGGGTTGCCCAGGCTGCACTTGGGAACCTGGAAAAAGCAGCTGCTGACCTCAAGAAGGTTCTGGCCATAGACCCCAAAAACCGGGCAGCCCAGGAAGAACTGGGAAAGGTGGTCATTCAGGGGAAGAAACAGGATGCAGGGCTGGCTCAGGGTCTGCGCAAGATGTTTGGCTGATTAAAAGTTAAACCTTAAAAGAGACAGGAACTTGTGAATTGTCGTCTGTACTGTGAGATTTGGGGGTGGGGGCCCAGAGGAAAGGTTTCTGCCCATATCCCATTCTCAGCTTTTGGCTTCCTAGGGGACGTAACAGCGGTCCCAGTGTACCCCTTTTGAGGGGCTTATCCGTCTCCGAAGACACACAGAAGCTGTCTAAACTTACTACTGGCTGGTAGAGATGGTGGACCTTAACACTGGGAATACTGGGTACTACAATTCCCAGGCTCTTTATCGTCGGGGCTTGTTTGGCGCATGCGCTTGGCGGTCCGGCACTATCTGGGCGTTACTTCCGGCCGCAGTGCCCCATTGGGCCCGTCCATACAGCCATCTGCGTCTGTTGATTCACGTGCTCAGCACCCAGGTCTCTTACTGGTCGGTGGAGCTTCCGGGACGCCCCCTTTTTTAAAAGAGTCAACTGATTAGTTGATGATGGGGAGAGGCGGGCCTTGGGAGCCGTCTCATGGTTGGGGGGTGGGGGGAAAAGATGGCGGAGCTGATGCTCCTCAGTGAGATTGCGGACCCGACGCGTTTCTTCACCGATAACCTGCTGAGCCCGGAGGACTGGGGTCTGCGGAATGAGGCCCCGGGGAGGGGAGAGGGCTGTGGCAAACTGAGTCCCTGAGGCACGCGGGAAGGAAGCGGAGGCCTAAAGAGGAAGGCTGGGCAAATACGGAATCCGCCATCTGAAGGAGGGCGGAGCAGGGGGCTCGTGCATTAAGGGGATACAGAAGTCGGGGAAGACCTCTGCTCCCTGCGGGAACGTCGAGTTGTTCCGGGTTCGGGGAAGGAGGGGCTGAAGCGCTCCGGTTGTATCACTTTTCAAGTGGGCGGGCGGTGGGTCTGGCCGAGCCGAGCCAATGAGGGATAGGGTGAGGACTTGTGTGCGATCTGTAGGCTGGGCCCACCGGACGACCCCCCTGACACTCAGCATTCCTTGCAGACAGCACCTTGTATTCTGGCCTAGATGAAGTGGCCGAGGAGCAGACGCAGCTCTTCCGTTGCCCGGAGCAGGATGTCCCGGTATTGTGTCCCCAGCCTTTCTCTAACCCTTGGTGGGTGGAAAGTGAGCCCAGTCACCTCTACTTTCTCACACTCCTGCCCTCTTACATCCTCCCTTACTCAGTTTGACGGCAGTTCCCTGGACGTGGGGATGGATGTCAGCCCCCCTGAGCCCCCGTGGGAACTCCTGCCCATCTTTCCAGGTAAGGTAGTCTGTGTGGTTCCCTCAGCTTTCCAGAAACCCTCATCTTCCCAGAGTTTCCCAGAAACTACATAGTTTAAGTGCCTATCCTATTTCCTTCAATCCCCTATTTTTGTTTCTTCTCCCTTGCTGTGGTGGGGGAATCACCACCCACATGTCCTTGGGCACTTTTGGACTCTTCTCAAGCTCTGCTTCCTGATAACTTCTAACTCCCTTTCCTCCAGATCTTCAGGTGAAGTCTGAGCCATCTTCCCCCTGCTCTTCCTCCTCCCTCAGCTCGGAATCATCACATCTCTCCACAGAGCCCTCCAGCCAGGTGAGAGAGCCATATTCCTCCTGCTGTCTGTGGCAGGGACTCTGCTTCATTCCCTTCACCCATGGGTGACGTAGATGATTTAAATGATTTGTGTGCTATGAGTCATGAGGTGTGTGAGGTGTGGGGGGCCTTCACCACCACCTTGCCATTTCCTTAGTATCCTCATTTTCCACATCCCCTTTGGTTATTTAGCAGTGAAGATGTGTGTGGTTTTTTTGTTTTGTTTTGTTTTTTTTGATAGGGCCTCCCTCTCTCAGCCAAACTACAGTGTAGTAACATGGTCATGGCTGACTCTAGCCTTGACCTCCTGAGCTCATGTGATCCTCCTGCCTCAGCCTCTGAAGTAGCTGGGACCACAGGCACATGCCAGCATGCCTGGCTAACTTTTTAAATTATTGTTTGTAAAAATGGGGTCTTCCTATGTTGCCCAGAATGGTCTTAAACTCCTGAGCTCAAGTGATCCTCTCACCTTGGCATCCCAAAATGCTGGGATTAGAGGTGTGAGCCACCATGCCTGATCTGGGGTCTTTTTCTTTTTTTTTTTTTTGAGACAGAGTTTCACTCTTGTTACCCAGGCTGGAGTGCAATGGCGCGATCTCGGCTCACCGCAACCTCCGCCTCCTAGGTTCAGGCAATTCTCCTGCCTCAGCCTCCTGAGTAGCTGGGATTACAGGCACGCACCACCATGCCCAGCTAATTTTTTGTATTTTTAGTAGAGACGGGGTTTCACCATGTTGACCAGGATGGTCTCGATCTCTTGACCTCGTGATCCACCCGCCTCGGCCTCCCAAAGTGCTGGGATTACAGGCTTGAGCCACCGCGCCCGGCCAGGGGTCTTTTTAATATACAGAGTTATATCGGGCTGGGAAGAAGAGAGTTATTAACTGCTGAGAATTCTGAACTGTTCTTTCCCACGTTGTTCACTCTAAGGCCATATCTGAAATCATGAAACTTCATCAGTTCCCCCAGAAATAAAGTAGAAAGAATGAACAGGTTAGGGAGATGCTCAGAACCATTCAGATCAGAATGTCAAGAAATTGATGGTTTGTAAACCCTAAACTTCTGAAGCTTTTGTTCTTGCTCTCTGAACATCTCCCTTTTTTTTTTTGCCCTTTTTTCTGCCCCCTGCCCTACCCCAACTGTCAGGCTCTTGGGGTAGGAGAGGTGCTCCATGTGAAGACAGAGTCCCTGGCACCCCCACTCTGTCTCCTGGGAGATGACCCAGCATCCTCGTTTGAAACTGTCCAGATCAATGTAGGCCTCATCTCTGATGATTCCTCAGGTAATAACAGCCTGTCCCCAACCCTCAGCTTTACCAAGGGAGACTGTGTATGTGTGTGTGTATGTGTGTAGATGGAGGGGAAGTGCAGGCAACAGGACAGGTAGGGAGGGGAAATGGCAGGTGACCAGGGGGGAGGCGGGAGGGAAAGGAAACATTTCAGGGAACCCCAGCAACGGCAGTGCTGTGCTGAGGAGATGGAGATTATTTTTCTCCCTTTTTCTTGTCCTAGTATTTTGTCATGCCACTCAGCTTACTTTTTAAATACTTGTGAACAGTTTAGGGCACATTTTTCTGTGTGATTCCCCCCACCCAACATTTTATTATAAACATTTTTAAACATACCACATTGGTCAGGCTGGTCTTGAACCATATATTAAACTCTGAGATTCTACAATTAACATTATTTGTTCTATTTTTAAAGTGTTCCCAAATTTACTCATAGCTGTTTATTTACTAAATGTTTATTGATATGAGGATATCTGAGGTACAATAATTTTAAAAAAGAAATATTTATTGAGTACCTACTTTATGCCAGATTCTGAGCAGAGTACTGGGAATGCTAAGATGAACAAGACTTGACCAACGTGCTGACTTTCAACCCTGTAATTTAGTAATGGGAGAAAAACAAATATCAGTCAATACACGTGTGGTCATTTTAGGATAAAAATTACTAGAAGGTACCATGAAAGCTCATAAGAGGGGACATTTCCGCCAAATTGGGGCTGGATCTGGGTCATGTTCCTGTAAGAAGGGTTTCCTGAGAGTTTTGAAGGACACATAGAAATTAGCCAGGAGGACAGTGTGGGGGGTTGACTTGTGTGTGAGGGGCCTGCATTTCTTCAGAGTGGGAGTAAGAAGGATATGGGGAGTGGTGTGGAACTACAGAGGCTACAGGGCCAGGTGGGCGCCCTGCTAAGGAGCTCTTAGCTTTTATCCTGTGGGTAGGTGGGGCCTTTGAAGAATTAAGCAGGGAAGCAATATGATTAGGAAGACGATTGTAGTGGCAGAGTAGAGAATGGGTTGCAGAGGGGCAGGGCCAGAGGTAAGAGGACCAGGGAAGAGGCTTATGCAGTTAATCGAGTAAGATACTCGGATGTTGTGAAGAAAGCAGACTTGAGAAAGAATAAAGTGGAATAGATGAGTTGTGGTGACCTCCTGGACACTGGAGAGAGGTAGGAGTCAAAGAAGCTTGTGGCTAGGGTGGCTGCGGGTGGGTGATGTTACTGTTCACTGGATGGAGGCTGCAAAAGCAGGAGCTTTCTGATCAGGGAAGATGATGCATTCAGTGATGCACATGTTGATTGTTGTTATTTTGAGATTTAGTTGTTTTTAATTTTTCTTTTTCTTTTTCTTTTTTTTTTTTTTTTGAGACGGAGTTTCGCTCTTCTTACCCAGGCTGGAGTGCAATGGCGCGATCTCGGCTCACCGCAACCTCTGTCTCCTGAGTTCAAGCAATTCTCCTGCCTCAGCCTCCCGAGTAGCTGGGATTACAGGCACGCGCCACCATGCCCAGCTAATTTTTTTGTATTTTTAGTAGAGACGGGGTTTCACCATGTTGACCAGGAGGGTCTCGATCTCTTGACCTTGTGATCCACCCATCTCAGCCTCCCAAAGTGCTGGGATTACAGGCGTGAGCCACCACGCCCAGCCGTGTTTTTAATTTTTCATTATACTTTTAAGTTCTGGGGTACATGTGCAGAACAGGCAGGTTTGTTACGTAGGTATACACGTACCATGGTGGTTTGCTGCATCCATCACCCGGTCATCTACATTAGGTATTTCTCCTAATGCTATCCCTCCCCTAGTCCTCCACCCCACTGAGATGGAGTTTTGCTCTTGTTGTCCAGGCTGGAGTGCAGCGGCATGATCTTGGCTCACCGCAACCTCCACCTCCTGGGTTCAAGCGATTCTCCTGCCTCAGCTTCCTGAGTAGCTGGGATTACAGACATGTGCCACCACACCCAGCTAATTTTGTAATTTTTTTTTTTTTTTTTTGAGACAGAGTGTCATTCTGTTGCCCTGGCTAGAGTGCAGTGGCATAATCTTGGCTCACTGCAACCTCTGCCCCCTGGGTTCAAGCGATTCTCCTGCCTCAACCTCCTGAGTAGCTGGGATTACAGGTGCCCGCCACTATGCCCAGATAATTTTTTGTATTTTTAGTAGAGATGGGTTTTACCATGTTGGCCAGGCTGGTCTCAAACTCCTGACCTCGTGATTCGCCCTCCTCGGACTTCCAAAGTGCTGGGATTACAGGTGTGAGCTATCGCACCCAGCCTAATTTTGTACTTTTAGTAGAGACGGGTTTCTCCACGTTGGTCAGGCTAGTCTTGAACTCCTGACCTCAGGTGATCTGCCTGCCTTGGCCTCTCAAAGTGCGGGAATTACAGATGTGAGCCACTGCGCCTGGCCAACATGTTGATTGTTGATTCCATAGTACCTTCTGGATCTCCTGGCACCATCTCTCACTGGCTGAACTCCAACTAGGGAACCCACTGATGCAGTCCATTCAGGTTCTTCCTTGATCTCAGAGCAGAGCAGGGAGGGATGGAGAGTGGATTTGGAGGGACAGATTATATCCAGCAGATTAATAAATGTTATTTTAAAAAAAGACACACAAAGTAAGAATTGAAATACCATTGGCAGCAAAAAGATTGTTGGTGACTTTGCATCGGAGAGTGTTATTAGAATCAGATTCTTCTCCATACTTAGGTTTTTTTTTTTTTTTTTTTTTTTTTTTTTTTTGAGACGGAGTTTCGCTCATGTTACCCAGGCTGGAGTGCAATGGTGCGATCTTGGCTCACCGCAACCTCCGCCTCCTGGGTTCAGGCAATTCTCCTGCCTCAACCTCCTGAGTAGCTGGGATTACAGGCACGCGCCACCATACCCAGCTAATTTTTTGTAGTTTTAGTAGAGACGGGGTTTCACCATGTTGACCAGGATGGTCTCGATCTGTTGACCTCGTGATCCACCCGCCTCGGCCTCCCAAAGTGCTGGGATTACAGGCGTGAGCCACCGCGCCCGGCCTCATACTTAGGTATTTTTTAAGGGCCTGTACTTTACCCATCACTTCAATGAGCATGAGGCGTAGTCCTTGCTTTTGGAGTTTTGTGAGGGTTGTAATACATCATGGTTAAATAGTTCCTTTTTTATTTTGAGACAGAGTCTTGCCCTGTCACCCAGGCTGGAGTGCAGTGGTATGGTCTCTGCTTACTGCACCATCTGTTTCCTGGGTTTAAGCGATTCTCCTGCCTCAGCCCCCTAGGTAGCTGGGACTACAGGCACACATCACCAGGCCTGGCTATTTTTTTGTGTTGTTGGTAGAGACAGGGTTTTGCCATGTTGTTCAGGCTGGTGTTGAACTCGTGGCTTCAAGCAATCCACCTGTATCAGCTGTCGGCCTCCCAAAGTGCTGGGATTACAGGTGTGAGCCACCATGCTCTACTACGGTTAAATAGTTTTAATAGTGGTTAGTTACCTCTGTGCAGGGAATCTGAGTGGCTGGAGGACAGGGAAGGGAAGATTTTCTTTTTTCACTTAATTTTCCTTTCTTCCTTTGGAATTTGTGTCAAGATAATATTATCTATTCAAAAATATAAGTTGAACTTTTAAAAAGCAATCTTAGTGATCATATAATTAAGTACCAAAGTGAATGGTATGGACCAGAGGCAGTGGTGGACTATTGACCTGTGGGCTGAATCTGGCTCTCAGAAGGGTTTTATTTCACCTACATAGGACCTACTTTTTTTTTTTTTTTTTAATGGAATGATCAACAAGTCATAAAGGCAGATATAATGGAGGCCATGAATGCTCAGAGGTGACTGATGCTTTGCTGTTTGGTGCCCGGGAGGAAAACTTGTGTGAAGGAACAATCAGGAAGCCTCACTTAGGGCCAGTTAGATTTGGGTGACTGGTGAGGCATGAGAATGGAAGGGACCAGCAGGCAGCTTGGAAGTCAGGATCTGGTGCAGGTGAGCAGCAGGGTGGAGATGCAGACTTGGCAGTTGTCAGTATGGAGATGCATTGGGCCAGGATGAGGTAGAAATCCAGCAAGATAGGAATTTGGGCCATGTGAATGCTGGAGACCCCGTCTGCTCAGGCCTATTCTAGGTGAATAGATGAGTTCTGTGACCAAGAAAGAGGGAAAAGCAGAAGGGCAAAGACAGCCTTGAGGATCGCTGAGCAGGGATGAGAATAATTAGAGGAGCCACTGAGGGAGAAAGGGAAGCACCAGGTGAAAAGCAGGATGAAGAGCCAGCAGATGAGCAGCTCTGTGGCTTCCCTCCCAGATGGACTGCAATCTAGGGCCAGAAGAGTTTTTCATTTTCAGGTTCAAAGAGAAAGGACCCATTTCCCCATCTCAACACTCTTAACCCTTCAGGGTTTACTTAATATCCAGCTTTTGCCTCATCCTGCCTCCCACAGATGTCCAGACCAAGATAGAACCTGTCTCTCCATGTTCCTCCATCAACTCTGAGGCCTCCCTGCTCTCAGCCGACTCCTCCAGCCAGGTGAGCACCAACTTCCTTTCTCCCTCCAGGTACTGCAGTGAGTTCCTCCTGACCCAGAGGTATGAGAGCTTTCTCTTCTTCAGCTCCTTCTCCTCAACAGTCCTCCTGGCTAACATATCTCTGGAATGCCCCACATAGGCTTTTATAGGAGAGGAGGTCCTGGAAGTGAAGACAGAGTCCCCATCCCCTTCAGGGTGCCTCCTGTGGGATGTCCCAGCCCCCTCACTTGGAGCTGTCCAGATCAGCATGGGCCCATCCCCTGATGGCTCCTCAGGTAATGGGGCCTCCTGACACTTGGGATCCCTAGTGAGATACCTATGGTCCCGACATTTCTTGTTCCTTTCTCTCACCTTCCTTCAGGGAAAGCCCTGCCCACCCGGAAGCCACCACTGCAGCCCAAACCTGTGGTGCTAACCACCGTCCCGATGCCACCCAGAACTGTGCCTCCCAGCACCACTGTTCTTCTGCAGCCTCTCGTCCAGCCACCCCCAGGTATTGAAGAAGGAGAAAAGGGCAGTGCGTGGTGGTTCACACCTATAATCCCAAAACTTTGGGAGGCCAAGATGAGTGGATCACCTAAGATCAGGGGTTCAAGACCAGCCTGGCCAACATGGCGAAACCTTGTCTCTACTAAAAATACAAAAATTAGCGGGGCATGGTGGCAGGTGCCCGTAATCCCAGCTACTTGGGAGGCTGAGGCAGGAGAATCACTTGAACCCAGGAGGCGGAGGTTGCAATGAGCTGAGATTGCACTCCAGCCTGGGTGACGGAGTGAGACTTCATCTCAAAAAAAAAAAAAAAACCAAAAAATTAAAATTAATTAATTAATTTAAAAAAAAAAATGAAAGAAGGCAGGCTGGATTGACCTTGTCAGGGAGCTCGCAGCCATTGCGGCTCACAACCCTTGGGTGCTCTGGTGTGGGTGTGGGCACAAGGACCCCACCCAGCGCATAGCCCTCTGACCTCCTCTGCTCACTTGCCCCAGTGTCCCCAGTTGTCCTCATCCAGGGTGCTATTCGAGTCCAGCCTGAAGGGCCAGCTCCCTCTCTTCCACGGCCTGAGAGGAAGAGCATCGTTCCTGCTCCTATGCCTGGAAACTCCTGCCCTCCTGAAGTGGATGTAAGGAGAGGAGTAGGGCAAGTGATGGGAAGGGAAGAGGGAAGTCTGTTGTGGAGGCAACTTTGGGATGAGGAGGGAGTTAAGACCCAGGACCAAAAAGTGAGGAAGCGGATCCATTAGATCATTCTTGGGGCTCAGAAAGGACTCCTATTTCTATATGAGTATCAACTCCATGTAGTTTTAGGGTCCTTTAGGTTTGCTGTGACTGCAGATGGAGAAATGGGGTTGGTCTCTAAGTTAAAGGCAGGGAAGTCATACTATACTATACAACTATGTTTGTGGCCTTAGTTGGGGAGGGAGGCAGCCTCCTAGGGGAAAATCAGATAAACTGCATAGGCAGTATAACAGTTAAACTTTGAGCCCTACAAATATGGGGTGACAGGAAGAAAGACTTACCAAGGAAAGAGTTTCCGATGGGCACAGTGGCGCGTGCCTGTAGTCCCAGCTACTTGGGAGGCTGAGCCTGGAGGATCCCTTGAGCCCAGGAGTTCTGTGCTGTAGTGCGCTATGCCGATCGGGTGCTGAAGTAAGTTTAGCATCAATATGGTGACCTCCTGGGAGCACGGGACCACCAGATTGCCTAAGGAGAGGTGAACCAGCCCAGGTCAGAAACGGAGGAGGTCAAAACTCCTGTGCTGATCAGTAGTGGGATCGTGCCTGTGAATAGCCACTGCACTCCAGCCTGGGCAACATAGCGAGACCCTGTGTCTTTAAAAAAAAAATTTCCACAGGCATGGACAGAGTTCTTCCTGCGCTCTAACTTTTCCCACCTCTGAGGAGCAGTAGCAGGAAGTGTTTGAGAGAAGGGCCCCTTCCCTAGAATGTTTGAGTAGAGAGGAAAAAGCTGGCTGTGTATGTGGGTGTCAGGAAGGCAAGGGAGTGGCCCCGTGAGCTTTGGGTAAATCATTCCCCAGGGTTTGGAAGCATAGTGCCCCTCTCCAACTCATCTGTCATTCTCTTTTCTGACCTTCTGGGTGCCTAGGCAAAGCTGCTGAAGCGGCAGCAGCGAATGATCAAGAACAGGGAGTCAGCCTGTCAGTCCCGGAGAAAGAAGAAAGAGTATCTGCAGGGGCTGGAGGCTCGGCTGCAGGCAGTATTGGCTGACAACCAGCAGCTCCGCCGGGAGAATGCTGCCCTCCGGCGGCGGCTGGAGGCCCTGCTGGCTGAAGTAAGACCAGTCTTCCCTGGGAGACCCACAGGAACGCAGCTTCCTTGAGATGATTCCCTCTTTCTTTTCTCTTTCTTGTGCCTTAGAACAGTGAGCTCAAGTTAGGATCTGGAAACAGGAAGGTGGTCTGCATCATGGTCTTCCTTCTCTTCATCGCCTTCAACTTTGGACCTGTCAGGTGAGACCCTCCTTGCTTCACTAGAACCTTCCAGGTGGAGCCCACCTTACAGCCTCCTGGCTGCCTGCTTTGGCCCAGGTCATTTCCTTCTGCTTATACACAAACAGCTCTGGTGTCCTTGGCACTGATGGTGTGTCTAGCCAGCCCCTTCCTGCTCCATTATTTCTCCAGTGGAGAGTAGGTGATGGTGTTAATATTGGTAGAAATAGTGACTATGGCAGGGGTGGGGTGTGTGTGCATGTGTGCAAATGTGTGTGTGTATGGGAAAAAAAAGAAATAGTGACCATTAAGTGCTTACTGAATTCTAGTCTCTAGGTGATACACTCTTTTTTCATATGTAGTGACCATCCTTATTCCCGTCTTACAAAAGCAGAGATTCAGTCTTGTATAACAGATTGCAACTCAAGCGGCCCCCCTGCAGAGCCCTTATTCTTAACTAGACACTTCATACAGGTGGAATTCTTCATTGTGTTCTGTCCCTCTTTATCCACAGCATCAGTGAGCCTCCTTCAGCTCCCGTCTCTCCTCAGATGAGCAAGGGGGAGCCTCGACCCCGGAGACACTTGCTGGAATTCTCAGAGCCAGTTCACGGAGTTGAACCTCTCCAGGGGTCCTCCCATGGCCCTGAGGAGCCCCAGCCCAGCCCCGCAGACCAGCCCAGTTTCAGGTGAGGAGCGAGGGAGGACCCCCCCTCTCCTTTGAGGGTATGAGTTATTTGTCTCCCTGCTTTCAGTGTGGGGGTAGGGGTGACCCAAAGCTTTCTCTTGCCTTCGTTGCCTTCTTTGTTGATGTGGGAGTGCTGGGCAGCCTCCAAGTGTTGCCTCCTTCCTCACTCCAGGAACCTGACAGCCTTCCCTGGGGGCGCCAAGGAGCTACTACTGAGAGACCTAGACCAGCTCTTCCTCTCCTCTGATTGCCGGCATTTCAACCGAACCGAGTCCCTGAGGTGTGGGATTCACGGCGGGGGCATCCTCCCCTGTCCTCCCAAGGGTCTCTGCAGTCAACCTGGCTGGCCTACATACTGAAGTGTAGAGCTGCCTGTCCTCTCCTCACTCCTGTGGGTGGGCAAGGAGAGTGGGAATCTTGGCCTGGCATGGAGGTCCTGAGCCTCCTCTGCTTCCCCAGGCTTGCTGACGAGCTGAGTGGCTGGGTCCAGCGCCACCAGAGAGGCCGCAGAAAGATCCCTCAGAGGGCCCAGGAGAGACAGGTAGGGCGGGTGGCTGGTTCAAGGAAGGCCACTTGAAGATAAGGGCTAAATGTCTTGTGTGGGGGTTTCTAGTGGGCATCTAACTGTGGAAGTTAGAGGGATCGTGTGAAGAAAGTGGAGGGTTGAGTGTGAGGTGGCATCAGCTTCCAGGGGCTCTTTCCCTTTTCCCTTCACCCTCTCCAAATCCTTAGATACTTCTCCTTCCAGAAGTCTCAGCCACGGAAGTCACCTCCAGTTAAGGCAGTCCCCATCCAACCCCCTGGACCCCCAGAAAGGTGAGTGTGGGGTGGGATGCTTAGTAAGTGAGATTCCACTCTCAAGAGCTGTACCCCCAGTAGTTGTCCTGTGCCTGTCATCGCTGTCACCAGTGGGATTATACCTCCCTCCTCCACCGGGGGTCTCTTGTCTTCTCTCATCCTATCCCCTTCCCTGGTAAAAACTGAGCACTGGGCTTAGTTTCCCTCAAATCCTATTTCCTCACCTGCCTAGGGATTCTGTGGGCCAACTGCAGCTATATCGCCACCCAGACCGTTCACAGCCAGCGTTCTTGGATGCAATTGACCGACGGGAAGACACATTTTATGTTGTCTCTTTCCGAAGGGTGAGTTTCTCCTGCCAGCCCATCTCTGTCACCCCAGGTTCCCTGCAGTCTGTCTTCAGTGGGAGGGTGTGGTGTGGGGAGCCTGTTGGCCTCTTTCCCTCCACCCTCCCGGCCTGGCCCCTCTGTTCCCCAGGATCACCTGCTGCTCCCAGCCATCAGCCACAACAAGACCTCCCGGCCCAAGATGTCTCTGGTGATGCCTGCCATGGCCCCCAATGGTAACTCTTTCTCTGCTGGGTATGGGGGCAGTTCTAATAGGGAGATCCAGCCTGGGAGCTGAGGGGGAAGGGGGAGAGGAGCAAGGCATCCAGAGAGCTGCTAGACCCACAGGTGAGAAGCAGCAGGAAGTGGGTGGAGGGAAGAGCAACATGCAGGAGACTTTGGAGCGGAGAAGAGGGTGAGGGTCCTTCCCCGGTGCTTGGGTGGATGGCTGCGCAGAGGCGGGTAGGCCAGGAACCTGCTAGACTCTCACTTCCTTTTTTTCTCTTGCTGTCTTCTCCTGTGTGACCCCCACATTCATCAATGTCCTTGTATTTTCCTACCCCTCTCCTTGTCCCTGCACCACACTCTGCCCCTGCCATCCTGTTTAACTCCCACTATGGATCTGCCTCCTCACTACTGCCCTTTCCTTTCCTCTCTGCTCACCTCTACTTTTCCAACCTCCTCCCCTCCTCCCTCCAATCCTGTTTGACTCCCCATCTTTTCTTCCTTAACTCTCGTCTTCTCACAGAGACCTTGTCAGGCCGTGGGGCCCCAGGGGACTATGAGGAGATGATGCAGATCGAGTGTGAGGTCATGGACACCAGGGTGATTCACATCAAGACCTCCACGGTGCCCCCCTCGCTCCGAAAACAGCCATCCCCCACCCCAGGCAATGCCACAGGTGGCCCCTTGCCAGCCTCTGCAGCCAGCCAGGCCCACCAGGCCTCTCACCAGCCCCTCTACCTCAATCATCCCTGACCTTTGCCATTCACACTGACTTAGAACGGGGGGAGGGGGTACTGGGTAGCCAGGTGGGACTGTTTCAAATTTCCCTGATCCCCAGGCTTGGGGCAATTGGTAAATGAAAGACCAGGTGTGGGGGTTAAGCACTTATTTGAGGTGGGGGTATTCACCTCTCTTCTCGTCCCTTTTCAGAATATAGGGCTCTTCTCATTCCTATGAACCCCCAGTCCCAGATTCTTTCTTTGAGGGGATTGTGTGAGGTTCAGTTGTGGGGTGGGTGGTGGGCTGCTGCATACTCTTTATTTTGTTCCTCTGTTTTGGCAGGTGGAGGTGGGAATTTAGTCCCCAGGTGGGACAAGGGAAGTTTTTGTATTTTGGAGCTAGTTATTGGGAGTAAGGGAGGGTGGCGGGGGGAGTACAGCTTTATGTGCGTGCATTTCTTCTTTTTTATTGTTAAATAAACAACTTGGAGGGAGTTGAAGGAATGGTGGCTGCCTTCCTGGCTCATGATGGGGAGTTTGGGGGAAAGTGATTTCTCCAGGGCCAGCATCAAAGAATCAAGCACTGAAGACATAGCTGGCTCTGAGGTGGGGTGGGTACGGGATCACAGACCGCATGTCATCCCTTTGCCCCCGCCCCTGCAATTCTGGGGTATATCTGTGTCTAGCAATGATGTCCCATGGCGTGACAGACTGGAGGATACACATCCGTGGAATGTGTCTGAGTCAACAGGAAAGATGGGGCCCCACGCCCTTCAGGGTCAGCAGCCTCTGGGTCTCCTGCTGTCGAGCAGGTTCTCCCCCTCATCTTGCTGTCCAGGACGAGCAGCTCCAACAAACAACAGGAACTGCGGCCAGAGGCTCAGAGCCCGGGAAGGAGGGGCCTCGGTGAAGAAGGGGTAATATTTGGAAGGGAAGGGGGATGTAGCAGGACATTCTCTAAGCCCTATACTGGAGGGGACTGAGACTTGAGAGTCCAGATCAAAGACAAAGACAAGAGTGGGGCAGGCAGAAAAGGCTGTACATTCTTTTTCTTTTTTTTTTTATAATTTTATTTTTGGGACGGAGTCTCACTGTCGCCCAGGCTGGAGTGCAGCGGTGCCATCTCTGCTCACTGCAATCTCTGCCTTCTGGTTTCGAGAGACTCTTCTGACTCAGTCTCCTGAATGGCAGGACTACAGACATGCACCACTGCACCTGGCTAATTTTTGTATTTTTAGTAGAGACGGGGTTTCACCATGTTGGACAGGCTGGTCTCAAACTCCTGACCTCATGATCTGCCCGCCTTGGCCTCCCAAAGTGCTTGGGATTACAGGCATGAGCCACTGCGCCTGGCTAAGCTGTACATTCTACTTAGGAGGAAGGGGAGTAGGAGAAAGTGAAGGGTTGAGTCTGAGGCCAACCTGGAGGAATCCCCCTCCAGCTGCTCCTGTCTAGCAGCGCCTCAGGCCTGACCCTGCAGGAGTGTCCTGGGTCAGCTGGAGGGTATGAGCTGGGCCTGGGCTCAGTGCCCAGATGACTGGACAGGGGCTGCCCGGGCCATAAGCCCAGGCCTGAAGGAGGGAGGAAGAACCTCATGTGTCCAGCCAGGCATCCCCCCTCCCCTCCGCCTGCCCTCACCCGTTACTGTGTTTGGGGTGAAAACAGACCAAGTAACTATGGCAACCTGGAACTGGGGCTCCCAGGAACTAGACCTTTCCTCCCTCCAGAGGGCAGCCGGGCTTCTCAGCTATGCTTCCTATCCCAGAGTCCTTGAGCCTTATCCAGCCCTCTCTCTGGAGGGAGTGCAGTGAGAACAAGGATTTTGGAAGCACATCACCTGAGCTGGATTCGCTGCCTTGCCTTTCATTCGTAGATGTCCTTAAACATTGTGAGGCTTAGTTTCCTTATCTGTAAGAGGAGATGTTCCTACCTCCTAGTCAGGGTTAATGAGAGGATGAAAGACGGCGTCCTCAGTGCCTGGTCCATAATAGGTACACCTTGTCCTTATCCCTTGCCCCGTTCTGCCCTCATCTCCGTTGTCCTTTTCTCCTCTGCTCCACTTTTATCCCATCTGGGTTTATCACTGATTGTCCCATTGCTTTTCCTCCTTCCTGACCCCAGTTCGGGCAAGTACTTGAAGTGCTGGCATCTCAGATGGGGGGCCCTGGGGTGGGGATCCTGCTCCTCTGCTGAGTGGCAAGGCACAGCTGGCACTTTGGTGTGAATGAGACATCGGACCTCTCTTGGCCGAGGGAGTGCAGTGGCAGGAGGGATTGAGAGGGATGGTGGGTGGTACCCAGTGCAGGGTGAAAGCAGGGCAGGCTCTGGGCTGCTTGCTGCCCTCAGGCCCATGTGGCTCTCCATTCCTCTGGCTTTACCCCAGAGCCACTCAGCATGCCAGGCCACTGTCACTCCTGCACCTCATTGGCCCCTCCTGCCCTGTGCCCGCTTTGTCTTTCTGTTCTGCTTTCATTGTGCCACTATCTTCTACTTTTCTTCCTCAGGATCCTGCCTTTTGTTTTCTCTCATCCCTGGATTTGTCGTTCCTCTCTTCCTCTTTCTAGATTTCTTTCCTGCCTTTCTTTGCTCTCTATTTCATTACCAGTTATCACTACTTCTTTTAGACCCATTATTCATCACTGTTTTTTCTTCTTTTGTATCTTCCCCCACTCCATCCATGCTTCACTGTCATTAAAATCGTTTTTATGTAAAAATAGAGGTGGGGTCTTACTATGTTGTCCAGTCTGGTCTGGAGCTCCTGGCCTCAGGCAATCCTTGCATCTTGGCCTCCCAAAGTGCTAGGATTATGGACATGAGCCACCACGCCAGTCTTATTTTATTTTTTTTTAACTCACTGTCTTTTTCCTTTGTTTTTCTTGGTCTTCTCATCTGCTGCTGCCACTGACCCTGTGCTTGCCTCCTCCCTTTTCATGTCACCCCCTTTCTGTTTCCTATTCTACTCCTTCATCCACATTCCTTGCTCTTTTCCATTATTTCCTTTTTTCCCCCACTTTGGTCCTCTCCTCCTCCTTCCTTCCCCCACGCCCTTCACTTCCCACACCAATTCTCTGTCCTCTTCCCAGCTGTGGGGGCCAGGGCTGGGGAGCCTAGTGTTTGCCTCATCGTTCTGCTATGGCTTCTGGATACAGCACATCTGGATTCCGGGGCCCAGATGTGTGGTTGCCACAGCGACCTGGGTCCCTCTGGTAAATACAGGCGCCCACCCGCCCAGAGCAGAGAACAAAACAATTGTGTGACTTTCTTTTGTCACGAGATAGAAATGTCCTTCCTCCTCCCTTCTCCCCACACCCATGTCTCCAGGCAAAGGAAGTTTTAAGGGTCCAAACCCTTCTTTCCGAGGCTCTCTTGCCCCCTTTTCAGCTGTAGCCTCTTAGTTCTCTCCCGTCTTTCATCTGGGCTCTTTTCATTCTGTGTTCCCCATCCTCATCCCACCCCCAGTTCTCAATATTGGAATGTTGACCACCCCCTTCCCCATCTGATGCAGTTTCTTCTAACTGAATCTACATAATAACTGGATGCAGAAAGAAGTTTCAAAAAGCTGGTTTCTCCACCCTTCTTTGCACAAGTCCTTCAAGAAGCCACTTCATTTCTTCCCTGTCTTCAGTTCTTTCCTTTCCTGGAGTTGTTTGGGGAGGGGAGTGAAAACAGGCTTAGGAATCAGAACACCTGGGTGAGACCCACCTTCACCACCACTAATTTAGCCCCTTGAACAAGACCCTTAATGTCTGTGAGTCTCCATTTCCTCAGCCACAAAGTGGGATTAATGCCCGCACTGTGTAGGAAACTGTTTTGTAAACGGAAGCCCAACACAAGTGTTTTCTATCTTTCCCCTCTCTGGGACTGCTTTCTTGGACTGCAGCCCCTGGCATCTCCTTCCCCTGCATTCATCTTTCAGGTCCTTGCCCTCAGTTGCCCTTACACTCTTCTGTGTCTGCCTTCTCTCCTCCCTATCTTTCCTTTCCTTTTCTCTATCTTTCATCGCTTTTTCTTCCTGAGGTCAGGACAGGAACTTGGAGGATCATTCAAGGAAGGAGGCTCAGAGCTGAAGACACAGGGACTGAGGATACGGAGAACAGCCAGAGCTTGTGGACAGTTCTCAAAAACACTGACCTACTACCTACTACCACCACCCAGGATACCTCAGTGAAGCCAACCCCAGCTCTGCCCACTGGCCTTTCCTGCCTTCACGCCTGGGCTCCTTAATCTTTCCCCTCCTCTCTCCCAGTCCTTTCATATTTCAGTGTTGGCTCTAATTTATTGGTCACCTACACTATGCAAGACTTGGTGCTTTTCTTTTCTTTCTTTTCTTTTCTTTTTTTTGGAGACAGAGTCTTGCTCTGTAGCCCAGGCTGGAGTGCAGTGGCGTGATCTCGGCTCACCCCAACCTCCACCTCCCAGGTCCGGGTTAAGCAATTCTCCTGCTTCAGTCTCCTGAGTAGCTGGGATTACAGGCACGTGCCACCATGCCCAGCTAATTTTTGTATTTTTAGTAGAGACAGGGTTTCACCATGTTGGACAGGCTGGTCTTGAACTCCTCACCTCGTAATCCATCCGCCTCGGGCTCCCAAAGTGCTGGGATTACAGGCGTGAGCCACCTCGCTCTGCTGGCTTGGTGCTTTTCTTACAAGATGTGAACATATAAGATATGAGCTGCTCCACGAGCCCGGAAACCAAAGGGTGAATCAAATGGTAAACAATGATAATTTCAGAACCTGAAACTGTATCTGCCAAGCTTCCAGTGGTTTCCCCAAATGCCTTATAAGCTTGTGAACATCTGGAATCCCACATTTCTCTCTTGAGACTCCAACAGTGGGCTTCCGGAACATCCCAGGACTTCTGGCTCTTCTCTCTGGGGTCCCTGGCCACTCTCTGTGCCAAATGTATTTATGTTGACCATTCTTCCTAAATAATAAAGCCAGGACATAGGGCATAGGCACACGCAAAAAAAGAAAAAGGATATGACCATGGAACAGAAATCTGAAGGTGTCAGAAGAAATTCATTCTCTGCGTTCTGCCCTCTGTGTGCGATGCTGTCTCCAGACCCTCCCTCATCCTTTCCCTGCTGTGCTGCCCACCTCCTGCCAGGAGATCCTTGAGAAGCTGCTACCTACTCCTGGCTCTGGGGCCTTCAGGCCAAGGCAGAGGAAGGAAGCTGAGCCTGGCTCTGTGCAAGATGCTGACATCATCCTCCCCATCAAAGCCAGGAAAAAAACAGCCACACACACCCAGACACACGGACACACACGGGGACACCCACGCGAAAGCCCATGTGTGCCTTTGCCCTCGGCCACATGGAGCTTACTAGGCATCTGGCCACAGCTGTATGCTGTGCAGGAACACCCTGACCCAGGAACACTGCATACCTGTCACCATGGGGATCTGACCTGGTGTGAAGACACTTGGGCTGCCACCCATGTGGCAGAATCAAACACATATGGGCTTCTTCACGTCCCTTTCACTATCACCTGTGACTTGGCCAAGTTACACCTCAGTAGTGAGGTTTGCAGCAGGATAGAGAGACTCAGTCCTTATTGTGAAGCTGGGGATACTGGGTTCCCACTTAGCTGGGATATTTCTTCTCTGTAGCAAAGTCTCTTTTTCAGCCCCTTGCCAGAGCAGCACATGGGAAGAGGAAACCAGGGAAGCACCCAACAGATTATGTGGGGTGTGTCTATCTCCTTGTCTGCCCTGTCCTCTGGCTATCAGTCTTTTGTCTGCCTGGAACCAGAGACAGTGCCCGTTTCCTCCTGCACCTTCCTCTCCCCGCCTCTGCTCCTGCTCCCCTGCAGCACTCAGGCACCAGCGCCCCACCCTGCTTTCCACCACTTAACCCTCTACTCAGGTGACCCACCCTTATGTGTGCCTCCTGCCTTTAGCCCTTTCTTCATCCCCAAACCTTCCTGCTAACCTTCAGGCTTTCCTTCCTTGTCTCCCCTAAACCCCAGCTTCCTCCCGAAGGCTTCTATGTCCCAGTGTTGACCCAAGTCCTTGCCCTGCCAGTGCCCAAGCCTCACGTGCGCTTTCTCTAGGAACTTGCTGAGGTGGGAGAATGCAAAGGGGCAGTGACTGGAGAGGGGCTGAGCAGAACAGACAGCAGGAGTGGCTCGGGGGACGGGATAAGCAGAGAAGATAGAAATGGTGGGACTAGGGGAAGGCGGGGACTTGGGGTCCTAGAGACAGTCCCAGTTGGAGAAGGACGTTGTCTCCTGCCTCCTGCCCCCAGCCCCTGCTCCCTGCCCTGGACTGCCAAGGGAGAATTGGTGAGAGGATGAGGGAGCCAGCGCTGGGTGACAGACGTGGCGTGCGATCCAAAGACCCAAGCTAGAGCAGTGGCTGGGAAGAGGTGGGAGGGGAGCATGGGGAAGGGAGGGGAAGGGGACTGGCCACGAGGAAGGATATAGGCTGAGAGGAAACCACTGGGGTCAGAAAGGAGGGGCAGCAGGTGCGGAAAAAAGAAATGGCAGGAAGGGTGGGGGATGTCAAGTTGGGTAAAAATTGGGGTGAGAGTAAAAAATGGGATAGGGAAAGGACATGGGAGGTAAGACCAGGGCTGGGAGTTGAGATGAGGGTATGGTGAGACAGTGGTGCCAGACAGGAGTGGGGGGGCTGGGGTGAGGGCAGGAGAAGAGGAGGGGTGACATGTGGGAGGGCCTGGGAGGGGTGGGAGGACCTGCCCTATCTCCGCTCCCCTCCCTGACCTCATCCTGGTCCTCCCCTTCTCCTCCCCTGCTTGCTGCAGACTCCCTCCTTCTCACTGTCGCTACTGAGATCCACAGTCAGTTGTGGCTCAGCCCCTGTTGCAGTGGACAAGTGAGGGAGACTTCCCTGTCCTGCCCTGAGACGCCCCCCTCCCAGGGTTGGGGACAGAGCAGGTGCAGAGGCATTGCAGCTGCCCGGTTGCCCAGGTAAGGAACAGAGCTCTGGGGAGACCCAGAAGGAGAGGCAGGGGATTTCTCACCTGTTCTTACATCCTAGGTGAAGGTGTGGCAGGTGAGCTCTCAGCAGTGCTTCCAGGGCAAGGACTTCTGCTCAGGACAGGATAGGAGCATTCACTATGGGAGTGAGGGGACAGGGAGTCAGGGGACCAGGCTTCCTGTGAAGGAGTGTCTGGGAGGCAAGGGTGGTATGTGTGTGTTGGGGTGGGTGGTGTATATCAGGGTGGGGGGGTGTGTCAGGGTTTGGATGGGATGCAGACAACTGAGAGGGGTTGGGAACAAACCGAGGGACTCCAGGAGTCAGATGGTGGGACCAGGATAGAGGTGGTTATTGGTAGGTGAGCCCCTGGGCCCTGGAGGTGCTGGGGCTGGCAGGAAGATAGGGCTGGGCTGAGCTGGTGGCCAGCTGAGCCTCAGAAGGAAAGTGCTTTCGGAATCCAAAGTGCTGGGCTGGAGCAGCTGAGGCCAGGTTCTGGGCTCCAGGCTTCCGGCTCCAGGAGGTGCCAGAGGGTGCTTCTTTGGACATCCAGATAGGGACTCCCTAGGTGGCAGCGTGAGAGTTGCAGGGAGGGAGGTCGGGGAGATCTCTTCAGGAAATACTGAAATGGGACAGTCAGGACTCTCAGGTCTGGGAAGTGCACAGACCCTGCAGAGAGGATCCTAAAACTTGTTCTTGGCCAGAGCTCTGCACTCATGACTCACAGTTCAGCGGGGCTGGGATGGCTGAGAGATGCCTCTGGGGGTACAGGGGCTCCGTCTTCACTCTGTGCTCCTTCCAGGCTCCCCCTGCCTCTGTCTGAACCTGAGCTCTCACCCCCGACCCCTCCCACCCCCACTCCTGCCGCCACCAGTACACGTGACACTCCCCGGGTGGGGCGGGCGGGCCCCTTATCTTGCCTGGAAAGAATTTCATGGCATAGAAACAACTGGAAGTGGAACTGAGAGGAACTACTGGGAAGCAACTCGGAAACACCACAGCTGCTGCCCGGCCCGCCCCTGCTTCCCGCATCTCCAGCCCCTCCTCTTTTCCCTGACCCTGCCTCCAAGTGCCTGCAGATCCAGCACCTCAATTCCTCCAACTTCCTTCTGCTCACCCTGGCCACTAGGGTGCGGGACCAGAATTTGCCTTCCTGTCTCTCATTGCTCCCCTAACCATTTTCAACTGGGGGCAGGAAATCCTTTCTCTTAATTTTTCCATTCCTAGGCTGATTAGCTCCCCAGAATAAAGGCCATCTGGATCCCCCAACCTACACCTCCCTGACACCTCCCTCCCACCTGGTTCCAGCCCAGCATCTGGGACCCCTACATTCCCTTGTAAGTCTCACTCCTAGAATTCTTCTACCTTCACCTCTTATTGCCAGATTCAACTGGGGGTGTAGCAGGAGGGTAAGAGGGAGGCATGGGGGTGGGGCCAGAACCCCCATCTCTGGAACATCTCTTATGGAAGCCAGCCCCTCTCCCCACCCCTTGGGACCTGTACAGTCCCTAATGAGCAAAGTGTCAAAGTTGGCTACAATACCAAATACCCAGGAAGCTGAGTCACAGTTTGGGACGATGCCCCCATCCCTGCCAGCCCTCCAACTGTGGGGAGGGTGCCAAGAGGGTGAGGCCATGCCCCCCCTCCACACACTGCAGAGACCCACCCCAGACATAGCAGCAGGGGGAATGGTGAAGGGGAGACAGAAGAGACATCCAATTCTTTGCTTGCCCAGTACTGAGAAAAGAGCAAAATTCTTCCAGGAGCTGGAAGAGGGAGCTGGAGGGGTGGGTGGTGGCAACAGGGCAGGGAGAGATTGGGAAGGAGCCTCTGTGTGTGTGGTCGATGAAGGCTGCTCTGCTCTTCTAGTCCAGTCTCACCATCTCTCCAGAAAAGCTGGTGAGCTGTCTTCACTCCTTCCTGCTGCAAAGATCCTCTCTCCTTCCCCACACCGAGGAGGGAAAGTTGAGGAATCCAATTATTTGGGGAGGGGCACTGGACAACTCACAGAGGCCTCCAGGGGTACGGGGAAGTGTGGCGGAGGCCATGTGTCCTCTGCTCCCCACTGGAGAAGGGCCTCCTGTTTGGTTCCTCTCACACCGTCTAGGTTCTTTCATTCACACAGCTGCCCTCGGAGCCGACAAGAAATCAACCTTCTTAGGTGCCACCCAATGACTCGGTGTGGAGGAAACCTGAAGGGGAGGCTGTGTGTGCGTGTGCATGAGCACCCTTATGTGTGCCTGCAAGGATGCAGGCTTTTGGGGGTGGATTTGTGTGTCTCTGTGCAGGTATGTTTATTTAGTATTTGTGGATGAACACATGAATATATTTGTAAGTGTACGTATGTACCATGTTTGTGTAAGCACTCCCATGGTGTGGAGTGATTTGCATGGCCTTAGACTTGAAGTGACAGGATGTGAGGGTAGGCCAGAGCCCACCTCTTACCCAAGGCTGCCCTCCAGGCTGCGAGAGGGCCGGGGGCACAGGAAAGGGCAGCTCTCTGCATTCCTGGCCTCTCGGCCTGAGCTTTCTTGGGTGGGGAGCCTCTTGGTGTGGAAACACTCTGTCCCTGTGCGGCTCCCCTTCCGTCTCTTGCTGGCTGGTAGCAGAAGGTGATGGCTGGTAGCCCTGAAAACTCCTTTTTCTCTGATCCAGGAGAAAAGTTTAAAAGTGGAAAGCCAGAAGATGTGTGCGTGTTGGGCAGGGGTGTGTGTGTGTCACAGTCACCTCCGCCTACCAGTGACACATCCCCCGCTCCTCACCAGCCAGGATTTCCACACCCACCCTGCCCTCCTTTGTCCAGCCTCTGGTCTGGAAGAGCTGGACACCTTTCAGCATCTCCTCAACTCTTCACCTGAGCTGAATCCTGACCGGCCTCCTCACACTCCTGTTTGCCACAGCCCTCTCTCCTGTCTCATCCTGGGACTCCCCCAGCCCCCACTACCTTTCCTCTCATCTCTTGTCTCTCTGTGCTCCCCAATCCCTGCCTCAGTAAACTCCACAAACAAACACAACTGGGTGACCATCATTCAGATCAAAAAAACAAGACACTTTTAGCACCATTGCCCCACCACACCCCTGCTAGTCACCACCCCCTCAAGAGTATCACACTTCTGACGTGAGGCACTACAGATTAATGTTGCCTCTCCTCAAACTTCACAGAAATAGAACTATTCAGCATGTTCCTTCCTGTGTCTGGCTTTTGTTCAACCTCATCTTGGTGAGCTCCGTCACACAACTGCATATAACTGTAGTTCATTCCTGCTTTATTTTATTGCACTGTGTGAATAAGCCACAATTTATTTAATCTATTCTACTGATGTGAAATGTTTGAGTGGATCGCAGTTTGGGGCTATTATGAGCAGCACTGCTGTGTTGGGTATATTCCTAGGAGTGGAATTGCAGGATCAGAGGGTTTGCATGTGTTCAGCTTGAGTACATTTAGTAGGTTCCGTCAAACAGTTTTCCAAAGTGCTTGTACCATCTGGTCCTGCCAGGATGTGCCCTGGCCTGGCTTGATTCTGCCTCTGCCCTGGTGGCTGTGTCTAACCAACTTCCAGTCCCAGACACTGTCCGTGGTCCTAGCCCTGACCTTGGTGCTGCCCTTGGTTCCAGCTTTAATGCTAGTCCTGCATTTAAATTGAACTTTTCATTCATTCATATAGTCAGTAAATATTTACTGAGCACCAATTATGTGCCAGATGCAAGGATACAGCAGCCAAGAAAAAAAAATAGGGTGCCATGCCTGCCCTCATGGACTTTATAGTCTAGTGGGCAAGAAAGTAATAATAATCTCACAGTATATTTATTTATATATTACTTTGGACTTCAAAAAAATTTAAAAAAAATTTATTTATATATGGTTACAAATTGTTATAAATGCTGCAAGTGAGAATGATATGATGCTGTGATATCAAATGATAGGAGGACCTGGTCAGGAAAACTTCCCTGTGAAAAAAAGGGCAGGCTGAGACCTGAGGATGAGAAGGCCAAGAGAGAAGGGCACAGTGTTCCACACAATGGACCTGTGTATACAAAGGTCTGGGGTTGGGGATGGGCACAGAGAGTGTGAGGGGTTTGAAGGTCAGTGGGGCGTGGGGCTGGAATGGAGAGAGAGAGGGAAATGTTACGGGAGGTGAAGTGGGGCAGGGGCCACATAAGAGTAGCTGTTTGTCAGTGTCCTAAGAGAATTTGGAAGGGAGACACAGAAGCATTTTGAGGAGAGAGACATCCTAGTTGCCTCTGTGAGACTGTAGAGGGCAAGAGTGGAGGCAGAGGGGAGAGTCAGGGCCTGACACAGTGGTTCACGTCTGTAATTGCAGCACGTTGGGAGGCTGGAGTGGGAGGATTGCTTGAGCCCAGGAGTTCAAGGCCAGCCTGGGCAGCATAGCAACGTCCTATCTCTTAAAAAAAATTAAAAATTAGCTGAGCATGATGGCACACACCTGTAGTCCCCAGCTATTCAGGAAGCTGAGGTGGGAGGCTTGCTTGAGCACAGGAGGTCAATGCAGCAGTGAGCTATGATCACACCACTGCACTACAGCTTAGGTGACAGAGTGAGACCCTGTTTAAAAAAAAAAAAAAAAGGCAGCCAGGAGGCAATTGCAATTGTCAGGTAAGAGGTGGATGGAAGCCTGGATTAGAACGAAAGTAAGTGGAAGAGAAGGAAATGAATTAAAGAGATGTTTATGAGAAAATATGGGTAGATACAAGGAAACATGGTGGCACTGAATGGGGTGTTAGGCTTCTGGCTTGTAAAGCTGGATGAATGGTGGGGCTCTGAGCTTTGATGGGGAATTCTGGGAGGGGATGGGATACAGGAAGGTGATGGTGAATTCAGTTTTGGCATGGTGAATTTGAGGTGCCCAAGTGGAGATGCTAAGTAGGCAGGTGGATAGATTGCCGTGAGTGAGAGGAAGATGACTGGGCTGTTTTACAAACTGGTGTATAGTTTGGAAATTGAAGTCATGAGTCTGGATGAAGGTACCAGGTGGATGACTAGAGCAGTAGGTTTATTAATTTAGTAGAAATTTGTTGCACCTTACAGTCATCTGGGAGCATTTAAACATTCTGAATAAAATTCAGTTACTCGGTCATTCTAGTCACATATCAAATGTTACAGAGCCACATATCCCTCCTGGATACCGTACTGGTCAGCGTGGACACAGAATGTCTTAAAAGAGAAGATGTGGTAAAATGTGTCCAGAGATTTTGATAGAGGTCAAGCAAGATGAAGACAAATGTCCCTTAGATTTTGTGGCACCGAGGTCATTGGGAATCCCTAGAGGGGGCTGTTTGGTTGGTTGGAGGGAGTAGAGAGTGGATTGAGGCATGCATGGGCTATGGGGAAATGGAAACACCAAATACAAATAAATCTTGACAACAGTGATCATGAAGTAAAGGAGAGAAGTATGTGGTGTCTGGAGGGGGTGTGAGATTGGGGAAATGCTTTTTAAGGTTTTTCTTATTACTATTTTTGAAACAGAGTCTCACTGTGTTCCCCAGGCTGGAGTGCAGTAGCACGATCTTGGCTCACTGCAACCTCTGCCTCCCGAGTTCAAGCGATTCTCCTGCCTTAGCCTCCCAAGTAGCTGGGATGACAGGAGCCCACCACCATGCCTGGCTAATTTTTTTGTATTTTTAGTAGAGATGGGGTTTCACCATGTTGGTCAGGCTGGTCTCAAACTCTGGGTCTTAGGATCTGCTCACCTCTGCCTCCCAAAGTGCTGACATTATAGCCTTGAGCCATTACGCCCAGCCACGGTTTAATTTTTATGCAGTAAAATGCAAAAGTTTTTTTTTTTTTTTTTTTTGAAACGGAGTTTCACTCATGTTACCCAGGCTGGAGTGCAATGGCGCGATCTCGGCTCACTGCAACCTCCGCCTCCTGGGTTCAGGCAGTTCTCCTGCCTCAGCCTCCTGAGTAGCTGGGATTACAGGCACGCACCACCATGCCCAGCTAATTTTTTGTATTTTTAGTAGAGACGGGGTTTCACCATGTTGACCAGGATGGTCTCGATCTCTTGACCTCGCGATCCACCCGCCTCGGCCTCCCAAAGTGCTGGGATTACAGGCTTGAGCCACCACGCCCGGCAGCAAAAGTTTTAAGTATGCAGCTCAATGAATTTTTAAATATGTATACATTTGCATAACCACCCAGATTAAGACACAAAATATTTCCAGAAATATGACTCCTTTTGGTCAATAATCCCTGCAAGTAATCCTATCCTGTCTTCTAAAAGCAAAGATGGACTCTGCCGGTTTTTAAACCTCATATAAATGGTGTCATTCAGAGTCATTCAAAAGTTCTTTTTTTTGGCCGGGTGTGGTGGCTCACGCCTGTAATCTCAGCACTTTGGGAGGCTGAGGCGGGCAGATCACCTGAGGTCAGGAGTTCAAGACTAGCCTGGCCAACACGGTGAAACCCTGTCTTTATAAAGAAAATTTTTAAAAAAGTTCTCTTTTTTTTCGTGTAGCTCAGGAATGGTATATGAGAGTGTTCTCTTTTTGTGTGTGGTGTTTTTTCCTCTGCATTATGTATGTGAAATTCACCCATGTTGTTGCATGTAGCAATAGGGTGTTTTTAATTGCTGTATACTATTTCATTGTATGACTCTGGCACAATTTATCCAGTCTATGAATGGACACTTGAGTTGTTTTCAGTTTTGGCTAATATAGGAATAAATCTCATGAACATTATTGTCTATGTCTTTTGGAAGATCTATGCAGTCATTCCCACTGGATATTTAGTTATAGATATCTGGGCTATAGCCTATGATTTAGCAGATACTACCAAACAGGTTTCCAGTATTTGAACTAATATATGCTCCCACTTGCAAAAGATGAGAATTCTAGTTGTTTTACATTCTCACCAATAACGAGCAATGACAGCCTCTTTGGAGAGCGACAAGCATTCTGGAGGATATTTAGTGGCATCTCATTATGGTTTTAATGTACATTTACCTGATGACTAGTGATTTTGTGCATCTTTTAAATGTTTATTGGAGCTGGGCGCAGTGGCTCACACCTGTAAGCCCAATCACTCTGGAGGCTGAGGCAGGAGGATTGCTTCAGGACAGGAGTTCAAGGACAGCCTGGCTAAAAATAATTTAAAAATTAGCCAGGCATGGTGATGCCCATCTGTAGTTCCAGCTACTCTGGAGGCTAAGGCAGGAGGATCTCTTGAGCCCAGGAATTTGAGGCTGCAGTGAGCTGTGATTGTGCCACTGTGCTCCAGCCTAGATGACAGAGGTAGAGTTTATCTTAAAATAAAATGAAATAGGCTAGACGTGGTGGCTCACGCCTGTAATCCCGATACTTTGGGAGGCCAAGGCTGGTAGATCACTTGAGGTCAGGAGTTTCAGACCAGCCTGGCCAACTTGGTGAAACCCTGTCTCTACTAAAAAAAAAAATAATAATAATTTAAAAAATACAAAAAAAAAATGAGCTGGGCATGGTGGTACATGCCTGTAATCCTGGCTACTCTGGAGGCTGAGGCAGGAGAATTACTTGAGCCTGGGTAAAATAAATAAAATGTTTATTGGCCCTTTGGCTATATTCTTTTCTGGCATACCTCTTTAAGTCTTTTGCCAATTTAAAAAACTGGGTTTCCTCATTGTGGCTTTTTATTTTGTTTTGCTTTGCAGAGTTTTTTCTTTTTCTTTCTTTTTTTTTTTTTTTTTTTTTTTTGAGATGGAGTCTTGCTCTGTCAGCAGGGTGGAGGAGTGCAGTGGCACAACCTCAGCTCACCGCAACCTCTGCCTCCTGGGTTCACGTGATTCTCCTGCCTCAGCCTCCTGAGTAGCTGGGACTGCAGGCGTGTGCCACTACACGCAGCTAATTTTTATATTTTTAGTAGAGACGGGGTTTCACCATGTTGGCCAGGATGGTCTCGATCTCTTGACCTGGTGATTCGCCTGCCTCAGCCTCCCAAAGTGCTGATATTACAGGCATGAGCCACTGCGCCTGGCCTTGCAGAGTTCTTTATTTTAGATTATAATTCTCTCTCTTTGTGTGTATGTATCTCACATATTTTCTCCCAGACTGTGTTTGCCTTCTTTTTTTTTTTCTTTTTTTTTTTTTTTTTTTTTTTTCTTCGTTTTTTTGAGATGAAGTCTTGCTCTATCACTCAGTCTGGAGTGCAGTGGCACGATCTTGGCTCTCTGCAACCTCTGCCTCCTGGGTTCATGCAATTCTCCTGCCTCAGCCCCCCAAGTAGCTGGGATTACAGGTGCCCACCACCACACCTGGCTAATTTTTGTATTTTTAGTAGAGACGGGGTTTCACTGTGTTGGCCAGGCTGGTCTCAAACTCTTGACCTCATGATCTGCTCGCCTCAGCCTCCCAAAGTGCTGGGATTACAGGTGTGAGCCGCCGCTCCCAGCCCCCTTCTTATTTTCTTAGTGATATCATTTGATGACCTGAAATTTTGTTTTGTTTTGTTTTGTTTGAAACAGGGTGTTAGCTCTGTTTCCCAGGCTGGAGTGCAGTGGCATGATCACAGCTCACCACAGCCTTGATCCTCCCACCTCAGTCCCTGAGTAGCTGGGACTAGAGGTGTGCCCCACCATGCCCAGCAAATTCTTTTTGTTTTTTTTGTAGAGACAGAATCTCACTGTGTCGCCCAGGCTGGTCTCCAACTCCTGGGCTCAAGCAATCTTCCCACTTAGACCTCCTAAAGTGCTGGGATTACAGGTATGAGCCATCGCATGTGGCCTATGGTTAGGTTTTTTTTGTGTTTCACTTAAGAAATCTTGCAGCTGGGCACAGTGGCTCAAGCCTGTGATCCTAACACTTTGGGAGGCCAAGGGGGGCGGATCACCTGAGGTCAGGAGTTCGAGATCAGCCTGGCCAACATGGTAAAACCCTGTCTCTACTAAACATACAAAAAAAGGTGGATGTGGTGGCAGATGCCTATAATCCCAACTACTTGGGAGGCTAAGGCAGGAGAATCACTTGAACCTGGGAGATGGTGATTGCAGTGAGCCGAGATAACACCACTGCACTCCAGTCTGGGTGACAGCGTGAGACTCTAAAAAAAAAGAGAAATGTTGCTTACTCCAAGTTCAGAAATTTTTTCTTCTGTAAGATATTGCTATGAAATGTATTGCTTTACTTTCCATGTTTAGGTCCTGGGTTCATCTCAAATTAATTTCCGTATGTCAGAAATAAGGTGGAAAATGACTGTTTTTTCACCTATGGATGTTGGATTGACCCAGCACCAGTATCTAAAAAGACTACCCTTTCTCTTTTTAACTGCAGGGGCACCTTTGTCATGAATGAGGTGACCACATATGTGTGGGCCTGTTTGTGTGCCCTAGTCTGTTTCATCTGTCACCTTTAAAATAAGTCTTGATATTTGATCATATAAGTCCTGAGGAAAAGTTTTTTTTTTTTTTTTTTTTTCAATCAGAGATATTTGAGCAAGGATTTAGTTGAGAGTGAGGAGTTGAATAAAAAAGAGAAGCCAGGATGGTGGCTCATGCCTGTAATCTCAGCTACCTGGGAGGCCGAGGTGGGAGGATCGCTTGAGCCCAGGAGTTCAAGTCCAGCCTCAACCAGAAGGTTGAGCAAGATCCTGTCACAATATTAAAAAGAGAAAGTAGCCACATGTGGTGACTCATGTCTGTAATCCCAGCACTTTGGGAGGCCAAGGCAGGTGGATCACTTGAGGTCAGGAGTTCGAGACCAGCCTGGCCAACATAGTGAAACTTCATCTCTACTAAAAATACAAAAATTAGCCAGGCATGGTGGCAGTTACCTGTAATCCCAGCTACTTGGGAGGCTGAGGCAGAAAAATTATTTGAGCTAGGAGGCAGAGGTTAAGTTGCAGCGAGCCAAGATCGCACCACTGCACTCCAGCCTGGGCAACAGAGTGAGACTCTGCCTCAAAAAAAAAAAAAAAAAAAAAAAGTAAGTGAAAGAGAGAGGGAGAAGATAATCTACATTTTAAGGTTTCTTAGAAGACAGAAGGAGAGGTGGGATCCAGATGCTTGGGGAAGGATTGGCCCTAGGAACTCATCCACTAATTCATTCAACATTGATGTGTCGGATAGAACATTTATCCAAAACATTTATGGGCCAGACACAAGTATACAGCAATTCTGGGATAGATGATGTCCTCGTTCTCATGGAGCTCCCATTCTAGTACTGAGAGAAAGGTAATAAACAGGTAAACAGATAACTCAGGCAGCAGTAAGTGCCATGAAGAGCAAGAACAGGATGTGTGATGGAGAGCAGTGGAAGACTGCCCTAACTGGGAGTTAAGATTTGAAGATGGAGCTAGCCTTTAAGAGCGGAGTGAAGAGCATCCCAGACAGAGAGAACATCTGGTACAAAGGCCCTTGGAGTAGCGAGAGCCTATAGTGCTTGGGGGACAAACAAAAGACCAGTGTAGGGGAACACAGTAGAAAAGGGGGTGAGGAGCAGGATAACCAAATGATATCAGAGAGGTAGAGAACAGACTTGCCCAGGGAGAGTATCCTTTAGGGTTGGGCTCAATGTGAATTTTTACATACATGTGAGTTGGGCAGATTACTTGTGGTTGGTGAGACTGTGGGTATGTGTTAGAGAAGGGGGGATTCATTTTGTCTCCTTCTTTTTGAACCTGCTTTCATATGTGCCCTCTCTCCCTGCAGCCTCCTGAAAGATGCCAGCCCAGCATCCTGTAACCTCCAGCCTGGCTCTCCTGGTGCTGCTGGGCACAGCCAGAGCAGGCCCCTTCTCTTCACGGTCCAATGTGACACTGCCGGCCCCCCGGCCCCCTCCCCAGCCAGGGGGTCGCACGGTGGGGGCAGGAGGGGGAAGCCCCTCTTCTCAACTTTACGAGCACACAGTGGAAGGAGGGGAGAAGCAGGTGGTATTCACCCACCGCATTAACCTGCCCCCTTCCACTGGCTGTGGCTGTCCCCCAGGCACTGAGCCCCCCGTCCCTGCTTCAGAGGTGCAGGCCCTGAAGGTCCGGCTAGAGATCCTGGAGGAGTTGGTGAAGGGGCTCAAGGAACAATGCACTGGGGGATGTTGTCCTTCTGCTGCGCAGGCTGGCACAGGTGAGCAGGTGATCACAGAAGAGGGTGGAGAGGTAGGTTAGGGTGGGACAGGCACTACTAGCCAGTAAAGGTCCTTGGCATGAATTAGAAGAAGGCATTCCTTCCTCACCCTCTGGGGTATGGATGCAGCATAGAACACAACTTGGAGAGCCGAGCTGGGCTACCTGTCAACCAAAGCATACTGGAGGGCCCTGAGAGGCTGCAAACATTAGGCATATTAGCAACTGGGAGCAGACAGCTCATAACTGGCCTTGTGAGATGAGGCTGGCCTGGCTAGGGGCCCTGCACATAGGAGCACTAGGAGCCCTATATAGGCTCAGCATCTCTCCCTGGAGAGAGACTGAGGCCTGCCTCTCTCTTCTACTCCAGGTCAGACAGATGTGCGGAGCCTCTGCAGTCTCCATGGTGTGTTTGATCTGAGCCGCTGTGCCTGTTCCTGCGAGCCAGGCTGGGGTGGGCCCACTTGCTCAGACCCCACAGATGCTGAGATGCCTCCCTCCTCCCCACCATCAGCCTCCGGGTCCTGCCCAGATGACTGCAATGATCAGGGTCGCTGTGTCCGCGGTCGTTGCGTGTGCTTTCCAGGCTACACTGGCCCCAGCTGTGGCTGGCCATCCTGTCCCGGGGACTGCCAAGGCCGTGGGCGCTGTGTGCAGGGCGTGTGCGTGTGCCGGGCAGGCTTCTCAGGCCCCGACTGTAGCCATCGCTCCTGCCCTCGGGGTTGCAGCCAGAGGGGACGCTGTGAGGACGGGCGCTGCGTGTGTGACCCCGGCTACACTGGCGAGGACTGTGGTACGCGGAGCTGCCC
>NW_022437128.1:883851-916670 GCF_009761245.1 Sapajus apella | reverse complement strand
TGTGACCCCGGCTACACTGGCGAGGACTGTGGTACGCGGAGCTGCCCCTGGGACTGTGGCGAGGGCGGGCGCTGCGTGGACGGCCGCTGCGTGTGCTGGCCCGGGTACGCGGGCGAGGACTGCAGCACGCGGACATGTCCGAGGGACTGCCGGGGCCGCGGGCGCTGCGAGGACGGCGAATGCATTTGCGACGCGGGCTACAGCGGGGACGATTGCGGCGTGCGCAGCTGCCCTGGCGACTGCAGCCAGAGGGGCCGCTGCGAGGACGGCCGCTGCGTGTGCTGGCCGGGGTACACTGGACCTGACTGCGGCTCGCGCGCCTGCCCACGCGACTGTCGGGGTCGCGGGCGCTGCGAGAACGGCGTGTGTGTTTGCAACGCGGGCTACAGCGGCGAGGACTGCGGTGTGCGCAGCTGTCCTGGGGACTGCAGTGGCCGTGGCCGCTGTGAGAGTGGCCGCTGCGTGTGCTGGCCGGGGTACACAGGCCGGGACTGCGGCACGCGCGCCTGCCCTGGCGACTGTCGCGGTCGCGGGCGCTGCGTGGATGGCCGATGCGTGTGCAACCCGGGCTTCACCGGTGAGGACTGTGGGAGCCGTCGCTGTCCCGGGGACTGCCGTGGGCACGGCCGTTGCGAGGACGGCGTGTGCGTGTGTGACTCAGGCTACTCAGGGGAAGACTGCAGCACGCGCAGCTGCCCCGGGGACTGCCGAGGCCGTGGCCGCTGCCTAGATGGGCGCTGTGAGTGCGAGGACGACTACTCTGGCGAGGACTGCGGTGTGAGGCGGTGCCCGCGCGACTGCAGCCAGCACGGCGTGTGCCAGGACGGTGTGTGCGTCTGCTGGGAAGGCTACGTGGGTGAGGACTGCAGCATCCGCACCTGCCCCTCCAACTGCCACGGAAGGGGCCGCTGTGACGAGGGGCGCTGCCTGTGCAATCCAGGCTACACCGGCCCCGCCTGTGCCACCCGCACGTGCCCAGCTGACTGCCGTGGACGTGGGCGTTGTGTGCAGGGAGTATGCCTGTGCCACGTGGGCTATGGCGGTGAGGACTGCGGGCAGGAAGAGCCTCCAGCCAGCGCCTGCCCTGGAGGCTGTGGGCCCCGGGAACTGTGCCGTGCAGGCCAGTGTGTGTGTGTAGAGGGCTTCCGAGGCCCTGACTGTGCCATCCAGACATGCCCAGGGGACTGCCGTGGCCGAGGAGAGTGTCTTGATGGCAGCTGTGTCTGCAAAGAAGGGTATGCCGGTGAAGACTGCGGGGAAGGTGAGCAGCCAGCCTTACCCAATGTGCTCTGGGACCGAGGTTTTGTGATCAGGTGCCATGGGGAAGACCTGAGCCTGAGGAAGAGTGGAGGGAGAGCATGTCATTCGGAGGAGCCAGTGTCCACCAGGGGCAGCAGAACCACAGGGGTTGCCAGTGGGCAGGACTGGCCTTCAGATCTCTGAGGATCAGGTTGGGGCCCATTTAGTTGCATTTAGGGAGATTTTGTGCTCCTGAAGATGGAGAGAAGGTGAAGGAGACCCAAGCCCTGCTCAGCCCTCTGTCAGCTATTCCTCACTAGCAGAGAGGAGCGGAAGTTGGGATGGGCCTCTTGGATATCCCTGAGTGAAAGGGGCTGTGGGTAGGGGTGGCTGCCTTGTGCTAACCAGCTTTCCCTACCCCATTCTCTTGGGCAGAGGTGCCAGCCATTGAAGGCATGAGGATGCATCTCCTAGAGGAGACAACAGTTCGGACAGAGTGGACCCGGGCTCCTGGCCCCGTGGATGCCTATGAAATTCAATTCATCCCCACGGTGAGAGACATGCCAAGCTCCAGGAAGAGACTGAGTGGGCGGGACAGGGTGGGGGGGCAGGGCTCACCTCCTGCCGGAAGTTCCAGGTAATCATTGGTTGAATCCAGATGGCTGGGTTCCAGAAGCTGCTGTAAAGAGCTTCTTAGCCTGCTTGACACTGGGCGCTGAGGCCTCTGCAGCATCTCCAGCAAGCATTGGTGCCACGCAATTGGAACACCTGGCAACAGGGAGCTCAATACTTCCTGAGGCTGTGCAGTCCGTTGTTGATCATCACTGTTAGTTGTGGCTGTTGTTGCAGAATCCCAGTCTGCCCTCATTCTAACACCGTCTGTTGGCCCTAGCTGGGTATTCATCAGCAGCTGGAATGCTTTTTGCTTCCCCTGTGTCCCACCCCACAGGCCCTCAGGTGGGGATACCAGCCTGGTGTCTTCATTCCTCAGGCAAAACCTTCCAGTTTCTTCACCCCTTTCCCCTAAGTCTTTGTTCTCTGAATCTTTTACCTTCCTGTGCCTCTTGCTTTTTTCATGTTCCCCCAAAATGTGGGGGCAAAGCGGGGCCCACTGGCTTACCCTGGATTTCTTAGCCCTTTTCTCAGAGTCAGCATATATTAACTTGTAGTCACACAAGCAGGCAGCTGCTTTGGTCATATTTGTTTTTGTTTTTGAGACAGAGTTTCACTCTTGTTACCCAGGCTGGAGTGCAATGGCGCGATCTTGGCTTACCGCAACCTCCGCCTCCTGGGTTCAGGCAATTCTCCTGCCTCAGCGTCCTCAGTAGCTGGGATTACAGGCATGCGCCACCACGCCCAGCTAATGTTTTGTATTTTTAGTAGAGACGGGGTTTCACCATGTTGACCAGGATGGTCTCAATCTCTTGACCTCATGATCCACCCACCTCGGCCTCCCAAAGTGCTGGGATTACAGGCTTGAGCCACCGCGCCCGGCCCATATTTATTTTTTTAAGTAACTTTTCATTATAAAAGTAATATAGGCCCAGTGCAGAAAATTTAGAAAACACAGATTAGCAAGGAAAAAACATGGAAGGAAGGGAAGAAGAAAGGTAGGAAAGAAGACAACATTCAACTATATACACTTTTTCTTTTCACCTAAATATAGGCCTTTGCATTTGGCCCTGTTCAATGTTATCTTTTTAGTTTGGGCCAAGCTGTCTAGGCTGTTGCAATAATTTTGAGGCTGTGAACTTCATCTCCCACCTCCTTGTCATCAACACATGCAAACTAGTTTTTTCTCTGTCTCCCTCCAACTTGCTTTTTTTTTTTTTTTGACACAGTGTCTCCCTCTGTGGTCCAGGAGCGAGTGCAGTGGTGCCGTCTCAGCTCACTGCAATCTCTGCATCCCAGGCTCATATCATTCTTCACCTCAGCCTCCAGAGTACCTGGGACTACAGGCATGCACCACCTTACCCTGCTAATGTTTGTATTTTCAGTAGAGACGGGGTTTCTCCATGTTGCATGCCCAGGCTGATCCTGAACTCCTGGGCTCAAGTGATCGGCTCACCTCAGCTTCCCAAAGTGCTGGGATTACAGGCATGAGCCACCATGCCTGACCATCCAGCTTGCTCTTAAAACATTAGAGGGAACACCCTAAGGACAAAGCCTTGTGGTCACTCATTTGGGACCTCCCTTTGTGCAGATTGGACTTTTAAGAGATGGTCATTTCCCCAGCTCCAAATCTTCTGACATTTCTACCATCCAATTCATGTTTTCCTGAATCATCCCACAAATGCCATGGGGTGTGGGCCCTCATCTTCATCAGTTGAGCCAGGACTCTGTAAAAATAACTCCCCGGACCTGAAGCCTCGGAAGGCACTAGGACAGAAGGGGGCAGCTCAGAGGGACTGTCTGTCATCCTCACTCCACTTTGCCTTGTCTTCTCATTACACCCCTCAGGCCAGACCCCTGCCGTGTTCTGTCTCACCTCACTCTGCAGCCAAAGCAGAAGCAGAAATCTCTACTTTGTGGCGCAACCAAGATAGCTTGGATTTTTTTCTTCTGCTTAAACATCTTTTTTTTTTTTTTTTTTTTTGGTTATAAAAATAATTTAATCACGGGACAAGAATTTGGCAACTAGAGAAAAGAAAAACAATTTGGCCGCTGCTCACTAAAACAAGCACTGCTAACATTTTAAAGTGTTTCTCCCACTCTCTTCTCTGTGTACATTATTTACATAGCTCTAATCTTGAAAGGTTGGGACTTTGAAAAGGAACTTTCCTAAGAACTTCAGGGAAAGAAGAACTAAAATAAACACTTGAGATAAGAGGAGTTTTAGTGCAGCAGATGTCTCCTGCTCTGAGTAAATAAATACACACCCATCCTTGGTGTTGTCAAGGCGCCACTTTCCACTTGAAGCCCTAGACCTTCTCCCTTGCTCAGAGCTAGGGTGGTGGTGCCAGGTTGGCCTATGCCAGGCTTGGCCATGTTCTTAGCTCATCCATTCTGCTCTGGGTATGGGTGTCTGTCACATTCTGGGTCTTCTCTGAGCCTAAGTATGGAAGACACTCCTGTAAAGTTGGTTCCCCAGACACTCCTCTTGGGCCTGTGCTAATGACCCTTACACTATGCTTTCCACTCTCTCTAGCTGGCCCCTGGCATTGTACCTTCTGCCTTGGCAAGTGTTTTCTGTCCATTTCTTTGGGCACAGAGTATATTGAGTAGCTGTCTGTCCTCTGGCTGCTGCTGTCATCCTAGAAGCCTATCTCTATCTCTTTCCTTCCCTCTTCCCAGAAGCACTTCTCTCTCAAAGCCCAAACTCTGCTATTCCAGATCAAGGAACACACCTAGTTACTGGAATTATTGTTACTATTATTATTATTTTGAGATGAAATTTCACTCTTGTTGCCCAGGCTGGAGTGCAATGGTGGGATCTCGGCTCACCGCAGCCTCTGCCTCCCGAATTCAAGCGATTCTCCTGTCTCAGCCTCCCGAGTAGCTGGGATTACAGGCATGCACCACCATGCTCGGCTAATTTTGTATTTTTAGTAGAGATGGGTTTTCTTCATGTTGGTCAGGCTGGTCTTGAACTTCAATCTCAGGTGATCCGCTTGCCTCGACTTCCCAAAGTGCTGGGATTTCAGGCGTGAGCCACCGCACCCAGCCGGAATTATTATTATTATTATTATTTTTCTTTTTTTGAGACGGAGTTTCACTCTTGTTACCCAGGCTGGAGTGCAATGTTGCGATCTCAGGTCACCGCAACCTCCACCTCCTAGGTTCAAGCAATTCTCCTGCCTTAGCCCCCCGAGTAGCTGGGACTACAGGCATGTGCCACCATGCCCAGCTAATTTTTGTATTTTTAGTAGAGATGGGATTTCACCACGTTGACCAGATGGTCTCCATCTCTTGACCTCGCGATCCACCTGCCTCGGCCTCCCAAAGTGCTGGGATTATAGGCGTGAGCCACCGCGCCCGGCCTCCAGCCGGAATTATTTTTCAGAATGCAGAAGGTTTCTCTTCTCCCTGCATATGTGGCATTGTTACTCTGACTCAGTGATTCTCAAAGTGTGTTCCCTGGACCTGCATCATCAGCATCACCTGGGGTATGTTAGGAATGCAGATCCTCAGACTCCCCTCCCCAGATCTCCTGAGTCAGGAGGTTTGGGCATAGAGCCCAGTAATCTGTATTGCAATAAGCCCTCCAGGCGATTCTGACATACCTCCAGCCTGAGGCCCACGAAGTGAGGGAACGTTGTTATTCTGCAGAATGCTAGCTCCTCTATGAATGTGAGAGAAAGCATAGGGAATCTGAGGGAGGTGCGTTCTTGAATCAGAAAGAAGTTCAGATATTCCTTGTCTGGGTGTGTGCTGCAGCCTGGAAACCAGGGTCATGCCAAGTGTTCACTGGGACACAACACCTTGCAGCCTCGAAGAAGTTTTTGCTTGGGTCTAGTCTAAAAACAGAGATGTATTGGGATAAGGTTTAAAACTTGCCAAGAACAAAATCAGTGACGCAGGCCGGGCACAGTGGCTCCTACCTGTAATCCCAGCGTTTTGGGAGGCCAAAGTGGGTGAATCACCTGAGGTCAGGAGTTTGAGTAACTCCTTCACTGTGTTGGTCAGGAGCATGACCAACATAGGGAAACTCCATCTCTACTAAAAATACAACATTTTTGGTAGAGTGGTGTATGCCTGTAATTCCAGCTACTTGGAAGGCTAAGGCAGGAGAATCACTCGAATCTGGGAGGTGGAGGTTGCAATGAGCCAAGATCATGCCATTACACTCCAGCCTGGGTGACAAGAGCAAAACTCTGTCTAAAAAAAATCAGTGAAGCAGCCAAGCTTTACCAAGGGGCAGAGCCAGCTGCCAGCATCTGTTTAGAAAGCCTGCTTCAGACTAGCAAGATGGTTCTAGGAGACGTGGGAGACGTGGGTTAGGTTGATGGACTTTCAGGGGACTATTCCTAGGTGGATCTCAGGAGGAACTAAAAGGTGTCTAAAGGATAATATAGGTTGATCTTATGGAAGAAGGAGAACTCTGGGGCTAGGCTTGCCTCACTGAAAGAACCAGACATCATCAGGGAGCATCCAGGGTGTGTGTGTGTTGAGGCGGTGGGGATGGGGTAGGTATGGATAAAGAGAAAGAGACACAAACACAGAGAGAAAATGAACAAAGAAATTCTGGGAAGGGTAAAGATTTCATGAGTCTTGAGTTGGGTTTAACCCAAGGCTTCCTAGGCTGGGGTACACTAGGGCAGGGTGAGTAGGAGAGGGCTGGAGGTCCTGTGTGTCTAGGAAAACTTTTCAGCCCAGAAAACTGACAAAGCTTTATTTCATCCTCAACCCAGACATCTCTACGTGGCTTTCTCATCTGGTTTTATACTTTAATATTTACTATGTTGATTTCCCCACAGTTCTCTTGGTTTAGGAGAGTACCTTTTGAAATTTCCAATCCTACTTGGCTGAATGGAGGTGTCCCCATCACGGCCAACATAGCTAAGCAGAACAGAGCGTCCTTAGCGGCCGTCCTGGCTGGACAGCGCATCGAAATGTGGGGCTGTTAGAATGCTCACAGATGTCCAGTTCCTCCTGTTTCCCTAGCAGTGGGCGCTCTAGGAGACCCTGCCTGGAGCAGGGCCAGTAGATTTCCTTTGGTGCCACCACACATAATCATAATACCTTAAATGTACACTTGTAGGAGGGTTGTTTTCTCACAGGCATTTGCTAAGCATAGAGATTGTTGTATCTCATAAAATTCAAGATGTGGCCATATGTTTAGCTACTAGAGTATGAGCTACCTGAGGACAGGGACCATATATTTTATTTTTGTGTCTCCAATGCCCAGCATGATGCCAGGTACAAAATCAACAATCAGGAAACATATCTGTGGAACTTTGAGCAGATGGGTCTTGTTTTGAGGAGCGTACGCCGGGTGTGGTGGCTCATGCCTGTAATCCTAGCACTTTGGGAGGCCAAGGTGGGTGGATCACCTGAGGTCAGGAGTTCAAACCAGACTGGCCATCATGGTGAAACCCCATCTTTAAAAAAAAAAATAAAAAAAAATAAAAAAAAGAGGAGCCTACAAGCCTGCTGAAGAGATAAGAAAAGTCCCTCAAGGGGAGGGTTGTGATGTGGGTCACAATCCTATTACACAGCCACAAGCAGGCATCTGCCGGGAGGTTCAGGCTGAGGGAGACCCTTTAAGGAGAAAGTGCAACTTGAAGGGGTATCCTTGATCTACTTCATTTGTTCTGAAAGGACTGAGCTTAGGAGAAGGCTCCTCATATCCAGGTAGTCAGAGTTGCTAGGGCAAAGCCAGAGGGAGAGTCCTGGTGCGTGTTGGGTGGAATTCTGGCAGATGAACAGGGGGTGCCCATGACAGGGGATTCTGGGATCACACTGTCAGGGCCTAAATCCTTGGCACTTTCTTGGTGTTGGTGACCTTGGCAGGATACTTGTCCTACTATGTCTCTGTTTTTTTATCTGTGAAGTGGGACTAATAGAACCTGTTTCAGAGGGTTGTGAGAATGAAGTGAGTTCATGTATGTAAATTGCCTAGAACAGTGGCTGGCAAGGAGTTAGTGCTCTCAGCATGTTTGCTGTTACTGCCTGTGCTCCCCAGCTTGTACAGGGCCAAGTTCCACACAGTCCCACGTTGAAACTGTTTAGAATTGGAGAAAGAAGAGATAAGGGGGATTGAGCAGCAGAGGCGAGAGTGCCAGCCCCTGAACCACCTGGTGCTCCCTCTCACAGACAGAGGGGGCGAGCCCCCCATTCACAGCACGGGTTCCAAGCTCTGCCTCAGCCTATGACCAGAGAGGACTGGCCCCTGGACAGGAGTACCAGGTCACTGTCCGAGCCCTTCGAGGGACCAGCTGGGGCCCTCCTGCCTCCAAGACCATCACCACCAGTGAGAGCTGGGGCTGCGGGGGCTGGCGTCCTGGGTGGAGATCCAGACTGGAGAGGGAATCTGCCTTCCAGAGGGAGAGGGGAGGGGCTGGATGGGGGCTAGGCTCTTAGAAGGAAAGCTGATAACTGAAGAACCAGACACCCACCTGAGCCCTCCTCTCTTTTAACTTGGCTAGTGATTGATGGGCCCCAGGACCTCCGAGTGGTGGCTGTGACGCCAACAACACTGGACCTCAGCTGGCTGCGTCCCCAGGCCGAGGTGGACCGATTTGTGGTGTCCTATGTCAGTGCTGGCAACCAGAGGGTACGGCTGGAAGTGCCCCCTGAAGCAGACAGGACACTGCTGACTGACCTGATGCCAGGCGTGGAATATGTGGTGACTGTCACTGCGGAGCGGGGCCGGGCAGTCAGCTACCCGGCTTCTGTCAGGGCCAACACAGGTATGGCTGGCCAGAGGTTAGGGAAGCGCCCTGGTTTCCCAACCTTGGATCCTCCTTCTCAGGAGCCCAGGCCCAGGGCTCACAGGCTCCCCTGAATGCATCTGGCAGGTGTGTGGCAGTCTCCAGGCACCTGCTGGGGGCCTTGCTTTGTCCTGAGGCCACTGGGGAGACAGAGCCCTCAGATGCCTGGAGTCCTGTAAGAAAGCTGCAGGTTAGACTATGGAAGGAACCGCCCCAGGGACAGAAGTGAATAGGAGATGCTGTCTGACCCAGCCAGTTAAGGGACGTTTGTATTTACATTTAGGTACAGGGAAAGGCCTTGTGCTGATGGATCTTGTGGGACTGGAATTAGGCAGATTAGCGATCGTCAGTCTTGTTGACTTCAGGATTGGGATTGCTGGGAGGTGGGTCTCACAGCAGTGATTTTCCACTAAACCTCAAGGTTTCTTAACAGATACCTGGATATTTCTTTTCTTTTCCTGTGACCCAGGACACCCATCTCGCTGTAGCTCATTTTCTCTTCCCTGACTCCCTCTTCTCTTCTTCAGCTACAGGGCCCCACCCATGGGCTTGTCTCTTCTTTCTAGGGCACCAACAGTGGTGGGCTTGGAGGGGGATGGGGGGGACTCGGGGACACTGACCGATTTCCCTCCGTTCTCTTTCCAGGTGGGGCTGGGGCACAGGGAAGAGGCCTCTGGCTCTGGTGGGAGGGATAGGGGAGGGGCTGCCGCGGGGAGAAGTGCCGGAGGGAGCTGCCACTGACCTGTTCTCCTCCCCTTTTTCGCTCCTGGCAGCACCAGGCCACTACAGTTACCCGGAGGTGCGCCCCCCATCCCCGCCCCCCAAGCCCCAGTCCCGGCCAGCCCCAGCCCCGCGTCCCCCGCGTCCCCCACAGCCCCTTCGGCCCTCGAGGCCCGCAGAGGAAGGCGAGGAGGAGCCCCGGCCCCGGCCAAGCTCGTCCCAGCCCCCACGGCGGCCTTGGGGCAACCTGACGGCCGAGCTGGGCCGCTTCCGCGGCACGGTGCAGGACCTGGAGCGCCACCTGCGGGCTCACGGCTACCCACTGCGGGCCAACCAGACTTACACGTCGGTGGCCCGCCACATCCATGAATACTTGCAGCGGCGTCGGGCGGCCGCCGCCCCCGCCGGCTCCCCAGCACCCCCGCCCCGCCACCCCCGCCCCACCGCCAGCCCCGACCCCGGCACCAGGAAGCGGGACTCCAACCAGGGCATCTACGGCCCCTCGCCTGAAGGTGTCGACCGGGTGGCTGCGCCCCGCCACCCCAAGCCTGAGGTGCTGGGCAGTTCCGCTGACGGCGCGCTCCTCGTGTCTCTCGACGGGCTCCGCGGCCAGTTCGAGCGCGTGGTGCTGCGCTGGCGGCCTCAGCCGCCTGCAGAGGGCCCCGGCGGTGAGCTGACCGTGCCGGGCACCACGCGCACCGTCAGCCTGCCCGACCTCAGGCCCGGCACCACCTACCACGTGGAGGTCCACGGGGTGCGGGCGGGGCAGACCTCCAAGTCCTACGCCTTCATCACCACCACAGGTAGCGTGGGCTGGGGCCACGGGACACCCATCCCCTGTCCAGCCTCACCTGCCGTTGGAGCCTGCATTCACGAGTTCCTCCCCTGCCACCCCCCACTGCACCCTTCTACCTTCAGGCCCTAGTACCTGGTTCAGGCTCCAGGGGGCCCCGGGACAAAGCACGAGTCCAGTGTCCCTAGAAGATGTCTTCACCCCAGGGTCCTGGCATCATCCTGTGGATGCCTAAGGTCAAGGCGGCTGGGTCTTTGGGGTTCCCGGGTCGCTTCAGGATTGCTGTTTTAGGCAATAGACGAGGATGTGGTTGGGGCACCTGCAAAGATTCACTGGAGCGGTTTGAGTGGGCTGGGAATTGAAAACAGTGATTCCCTGTCTGACTCACTGTGGTGAGGGTGGCTGAAGACTGTGGTTAGTGGTTACTGTTTTCCACAATTTGGCCTTGACCTTGAAGAGACTCATCAGAACTGCGTGGGGGTGGCCTGGGTGCCATCAGGCAGCAACTGGATGTGGGGGATGAAACCACTGCTTCCTGAGCTGGCTTTTCAGACCTCCTGGCTCACTTTATGCTGGTCTCTCCCACAGGAACGATGTCTGGGCTTGGGGAAGGGCACCCTGTGGCTGCTGTCGGGAGGGTGGTGGACCTGTTCTTCCCCCATAGGGCCCAGATGCCACCTGACCTGGATGTCCACCTGCACGCCCTCTCTTTCTTCCCACTGCCCACTCTCCTCTTGCATCCTCCTTCTCTAACACCACTGTCTTTCTTCCAGGCTTCTCACTGCAGCACTAATGGAAGCCACCTGACCACCACCCAGTTGGGGGGGGGGTGTATGTGGGGAGGAGCATGGAAGTCTCTGGGGGCTAGAGGTCATGGAAGCCTTGTGGGATGAGGGATAGCAGAATTTATTTTACTTATTACCTGCCTGAAGCACAGGCCTGTCTGCTCAGGAATGGTAGATGGGGGTGTTTGTAGGACTGGCTGACCTTTGGGAGGAGGGGTGGCCCAAGTGATGGAACCAGAAGTAGAAGAGTGGAGGGTCTCAAGGCTGTTAAGAGGCTGGAGGGCAGAGCCTGAGGACTGGGGATTCCTTTCTAGTTCTCATACTGGACTCTCCTCTTTTTCTCACCCTGCCCCTTCCTAGGGTCCTCACCCTCTGGCCTCTTGGGGACTACTGACGAGCCTCCTCCCTCAGGCCCCTCGACAACCCAAGGGGCCCAGGCCCCTCTCCTGCAGCAGCGCCCCCAGGAGCTGGGAGAGTTGAGGGTGCTGGGCAGAGATGAGACAGGGCGCCTCCATGTGGCCTGGACAGCCCAGCCCGACACCTTTGCCCACTTCCAACTGCGCCTGAGGGTGCCCGAGGGGCCGGGGGCACATGAGGAACTGCTGCCAGGGGACGTCCGCCAGGCTCTGGTGCCTCCACCCGCTCCTGGATCCCCCTATGAGCTGTCACTTCGTGGGGTCCCTCCTGGGCGCAAGCCCTCTGACCCCATCATCTACCAAGGCATTATGGGTACATCCTGGACTTTGCTCAGATCAGTATCCTGAGTTTGGGGAAGAAGCTGGGGCTATTGGGCCTTCAGAGGTGGGATGGATATTGCGGGTCCAGTGAAGGGCAGGGGTGATGTTTGGCACTGGATAGAAGAAAAGGAAAGAAAAGGAATTGCAGGTTCATTGGGAAGACAATGGAGGGGGATCTTAAAACAATTATGAGGGTATGTGGTGAGAGGCGAAAGAGACAGAGGAAAAAAGCTCCACGGTTGGACAGAGATTCCAGGAGAGAGGCTGAAGTTCCCTGGCCCTCCACCTGTAGCTCTCCTTGCACTGTCCCCTCTTTGGTTGCTCCTCTAGCCTTCCCTGCCCTGCAGATCTTTCAGGGTGGGCATGGGAAGGCCTCTGGACACTGACCCTCAGCCCCCGACGCCTTGTCCCTGGGAGCCTGGTTTGCAGCGGACAGCAGTCCATGGTTCCGTCTGCCAGTTTCTGGTGGGGGTGAAGGCTCCTTGGGGCAGGGGCTCCACCACCATCAGGACTTCAGATATGGATGAGGTTTGCAGGGCCAGTGAAAGACAGGGCCCAGGTTACCTGACTTTCACATCCCCTCTTTGTTCCTCTCTGTGGGATCCCAAGCTCACCTCTGGAAGAGATCTCTAGTGAGAGAGAGAGCAGCTCAGGTGGGTGGAGGGGACTTCAGACTCCTCTGAAGCTGCAGCAGGGAGGCCTAAAACTCTCATGCAGAACCAGGGGGGACCTGAAACCCCCCCAAAGATCCTGGTGTGCAAAGGGACCAAGACCTTGTGAGAGATGGAGAAACTGTTGGAAGGGAAGGAGCGGAGATTGAGAGGGAACCAAATGTCCCTCTTCCAGGAAAGCTGGTCACAGAGGGCTGAGGGGCGGGGAAATAGAGTCTTCCAGGGAGGGAGCTATCCAGGATGGAGTGAGGTGGGCAGGGGAGAGGGAAGGAGACACAGACAAAAGAACGATTGAGTCCACTGTGCTTTGCTTTTGGCTCCCAAACTCCAGACACAGATGAGGAGAAGCCTGGGAAGTCCTCAGGCCCGCCACGCCTGGGTGAGCTGATGGTGACGGACAGGACCTCTGACACTTTGCTCCTGCGCTGGACAGTCCCCAAGGGCGAGTTTGACTCCTTCGTGATCCAGTACAAGGACAGGGACGGGCAGCCCCAGGTGGTGCCCGTGGAGGGGCCCCAGCGCTCGGCTGTCGTCACCTCCCTGGATCCTGGCCGCAAGTACAAATTTGTCCTGTATGGGTTCGTTGGCAAGAAGAGGCATGGTCCCCTGGTGGCTGAAGCCAAGACCTGTGAGTGACAACACTAATACCCTGCCCTCTGTACTGCCCTGAAGGAGGTTTTCTCAGTGCTTTGGGAACCCATTTGGGAGCTCCAGGAAAGCTTCTTGGAGGCAGTGGTGCATGAGCTGAATTCTGAAGGGAAGGTAGTGGTGGGGCAGGCACAGAGGTTGGGAAGCTCATTGCAGCCTGGGGGAGTCACAGTGAGCGAGGTGGGGAGAGCATGGCCAGCAGGAGAATCACTGCCACAGTTTCTTCCAGCTGGAGAACAGGGCATGCGGGGCTGCCAAAGGGCCTGGTCTCAGGGCTTTCTGGTTTGTGCTGAGGGGCTTGGGCCTCATTTGAAGACCCCTAGTGAAGTATTGGACTGAGTATGAAATTAAAAATAACACTAAGGCCGGGCGCGGTGGCTCAAGCCTGTAATCCCAGCACTTTGGGAGGCTAAGGCGGGTGAATCACGAGGTCAATAGATCAAGACCATCTTGGTCAACATGGTGAAACCCCGTCTCTATTAAAAATACAAAAAAATTAGCTGGGCATGGTGGTGCGTGCCTGTAATCCCAGCTACTCAGGAGGCTGAGGCAGGAGAATTGTCTGAACCCAGGAGGCGGAGGTTGCGGTGAGCCGAGATCGCGCCATTGCACTCCAGCCTGGGTAACATGAGTGAAACTCCATCTCAAAAAAAAAAAAAAAAACAAAACAAAACAAAACACTAAGACAAAGGTATGCCAAATTGCAGGGTCTTTTATTGTCGGCAGCCACAGAGAACTCACGTCTCTCCAACCTGTGGCCCCCAAGCTCAGGGAGAGAGGGGTTTTTAGGCTGAAAAACCGCATCCTGGTTTTAGGATTGAGAGGGTGAGGGGCGGGGGTGGGGCTGAAGGGATTCAGACATTCCGAGAGCCAGGGGATTCCGTAAATCACCTCCTGGGCAAAGATGAGGGTGGGGGTCTCCGGACATTCCAAGGGCTAGGGGACTTTTGTCATTCCGATTGTTACTTAAGTGGTTTACAGAAGTCAAGATAAATGTTAGTTTACACATTGTCTGGGTAGTGGTGGAAGTCACAGATCTTAGTTACTTATTACAAGTTGCAGGGGCCAAGATGGCATTAGTTTGGGCTGCTTATTCTGGTACTGATAAAAAAAAAAGTAAGCAGCTTTACACAGTGGGCAGTTTTCAGAGCAAACTAGCAGTTTTATTTACAGAAGCAGTTATTGCTAGGAGAATGGGGCAGCCGTTACAACTTACTTTTTGGAAACACAGCTTTGTCTTATAAAATGGCGTTGCTCAGGTGCTGGCTCTAGGCCCCTATAGCACACTAGAGGGCCTCTGAAGGGTGAAGTGGGAGAGTGATGTGACTAGATATTCATCTTGCAAATTGCACTGCGGCTGCTGCTGAGACTAGCTGGAGATGTCAGTTAAGAAGAGCTGGTAAGGGCTGGCAGGGTGGATCCTTCCTATAATCCTAGAACCTTTGGAGGCCGAGGCTTCCTCAAGCAGGATTACTTGAGGCTAGGAGTTTGAGACCAGCCTGGCAACATAGCAAGACCCCATCTCTACTACAACAAAAGACATTAGCCAGATGTGGTGGTGCATGCCTGCAGTCCCACCTACTTGAGAGGCTGAGGTGGGACGATCACTTGAGCCCAGAAGACAGACTGCAGTGAGCCATGATTGTGCCACTGTACTCCAGCCTGGATGCTATGCACATTCTGCACAGAGCAACACCCTGTCTCCAAAAAAAAAAAAAAAAAAATATATATATATATATATATATATATATATATATATACATATATATATGATGGATTGGCTGGGATGTGGCAGTGGGGCTGGATGTGGGAGGCAAAGGAAAGCAAGGTGTACCAGGCAGCCCCCAGGATTCTGGATGAGACAGTCCCATTCCCTGAGGCACGGAGCAGCAGAGGTGTGGAACAACGGCTTAGATAAACTTAGATCAACATCTAAGGGACACTTACATAAGTATCTTTTGTGCATTTATTAACAGTCAATTGTGATCAAGATGTTCTCTAAGTGGATCACAACACTTATTCCTTAAAGCACACCTAGGAGGCATGCTCACTTTATAGATCAAGAGAATTTAGGTGCCAGGGTAGCAGTGTGGGGCTGGGGAAGAGACAGGGCCACTGGAACCCTGGGGACGGCCTACACTCAGAGCAGAGGCAGAGGAACAAGAGCCACAGGGTAGCTTGAGGGGTGACTTGCAGGGAGGGGCAGAATCGGGGAGGGTGCCGTCCTGGACTCCAGGAAGGAGGGAGTGGTTGGACTTGTCAGATTCCAGAACAGTGATTCAAGGGCTATGGAGCGTCCACAGGATTTAGCAATGGCAAGGTTACCACTGGCCTCCATGAGAGCTGCTGCCTGGTGGCGGGGTGAAGCTAGATTGGGAGGGTGATGGAGATGAGGACATGGCTACAATCAGTGTAGACATCACTTTCTGAAATCTGCACTGGGAATGCAAGCAAAGAGGGAAGATGGAGGCTGGAGAGAGATGCACGCAGGATGCGTGGGGAAGGGCGTGACAGTAGCATGTTGAAATGCTAATGGCACAGCCACTGGGGAGTGAAGGGTCAGTGATGCAGGTGGGGGAGTCCACCTACGGGTCAAAGTTCCCGAGGAGGAGGGCTGCAGCGTAGGTGAGGGAGGCTGTTTCACATTAAAACACTTCAAGGATTGTGCTCTCCTCTCTTGGAGAAGCAGCCAGCTAGTAGTTAGGCTTGGAAGCAGTGGAGGTTGTTCTGGGAAGATTTCCCTGGCTGTGGACATGTGAAAGGGCCTGGCTGGGCTCCCTTCTTTCTCCCCACTGCTCGGGGTTGTGGATGGAGGCAGAGCCACACTGGTCCAAACAGTGCTTCCATGCCATTTGGAAGAAGGCACCCATTCCTCTAAGTGGACACCGCTTCTCACCAGGGCACACAGCTCAGCAAGCAGAATGTTGACTGAATTTCAGTCCCTCTGTACTCCCTCAGCAAGTGTGCTTTTGTGCAGTGAGCAACCTGCACAACCTCACACAGCATCCCTATGTGGGACTTGGCTTCCCCATTCTCCTTTGACCTGAGTCCTTCCCTTCTCTCTACCCGCTCTTCCTAGTGCCTCAGACTGACTCAAGTCCAGGGACTCCACCCCGCCTGGGAAACCTGTGGGTGACAGACCCCACCCCAGACTCACTGCATCTCTCCTGGACTGTCCCTGAGGGCCAGTTCGACACCTTCATGGTCCAGTACAGGGACAGGGATGGACGGCCCCAAGTCATACCTGTGGAAGGGCCCGAGCGTTCAGTTGTTGTCTCTTTACTGGACCCTGACCACAAGTACAGATTCACTCTGTTTGGGATCGCAAACAAGAAGCGGTATGGGCCTCTCACAGCCGATGGAACCACTGGTGAGTAGCGGCCACCGCAGCCCCCACGTGATCCCCTCTCAGCCCTCTGCATACTTGCCTTTAGCCTGAAACTAGCTGGAGTCCCCCAGCAAGACAGCTGACTCCAGCATCCTGGCCCCGCTCCTGGGCTGAGGGGCAGCCAGACTCCCCCGCACTGCTGGGCCCCTTCCATCCCAAGCAGCAGCTCCCCAAGGCCCAGAAGGTGTGTCATACCCTGGCTGTGTCAGGCTGCCCAGGAGTTTAGCATTCAAATTAATGGAGTAGTGACTCCCCCCGACCCCCTGTAGGTGTGACATCTCATCCAAACCCCAAGTCCCAGTCCCAGGCTGCCAGTTCAGCACCTGGCTGGATCTTGTTTACAGCTCCAGAGAGGAAAGAGGAGCCCCCCAACCCTGAGTCCCTGGAACAGCCCGTCCTGGGGGAACTGACGGTGACCGGCGTGACCCCAGACTCCTTGCGCCTCTCATGGACGGTGGCCCAGGGCCCCTTTGACTCGTTCATGGTCCAGTACAAGGATGCACAGGGGCAGCCCCAGGCAGTGCCTGTTGCGGGGGATGAGAACGAGGTTACCGTGCCCGGCCTGGATCCCGACCGGAAATATAAGATGAACCTCTACGGGCTTCGTGGCAGGCAGCGTGTGGGGCCCGAGTCTGTGGTGGCCAAGACTGGTGAGTCATGGCTGCCAGGCCTCCCTTGCCTGCTAGCCCCATCCTGCGAGCAGGACTTGGCTGGGGCTCCTTCCAGCCTCCCTCCACCTTCACCTTCTCAGCTCATTTTGCCAAAGCCCCCACCCACGTCCTCCTCCACTGCCCTCCTGTCCTCTGCATGCCAGGTCCCCTCATCCAGCCTCCAGCTCCTCATCTTTCTCAGCCTTACTCTTCATCTCCAAGGGCAGGTCCTATTTCACCATTCGAAGCCCGGGACTCCTCCCTCCACCCAGGGCTGTCTCCCCACAGATGTCCTCCCCATTTAGTCACTGTGTTCTCACCCCACAGTTTTTACCGGGCTCCTTCACTGGCTGGTTTGGGCAATGGTCACTTCTGAGCTTCTGTTACCTGCTCCCCACACGCTCCTGCTATTTCTGCTGTGTTCAGAGGTGGCAGATCCAAGTGACAAGAGCACCACGTTTCTTCAGCCTTTTTGCAGCATGAAGAGGACCCCTCCCAGCTCCCGACTCCTTGACTCCCAGCCCGCTTGGAACAGGGCAAAGGGATTGCATTGAGCTCAGCACCCCAGCCTGTTCCTCGATGTGCCCAGCCTTTCCCTGTGCGGTGCCATTCCCATGGCCTGTGCATTCTTTGATGAGAGATAGCGTGGATAGTGGTTAGGAGCAGAGACTCCGGAGCCAATGCCTGAGTCTCACTACCAGCCTTGCAACTTACTTCCTATGGACCTTGTGCAAGTTGCTTAACCCCTCTGTGCCTCAGCTTTCCCTTCTGTCAGCTGGGGATGATAATGGTTACCACCACACAGAGCTGTTGCAATTACATGAGTTAATATACAATAACACTTAGAATAGCGCAAGGAGCAGCAAAACCTTTTCAGAGTGAGCTGCAATTTCTCCCTGACTCTCTCACTTCCCGTAATCTTTTTTGCTCCCCACCTCCCTCCCTTCCCCTGGGTTGTCATTCATGCCGGTTCTTTCCTCAGTCTATCCCAAATTAGTCCCCCGTGTACAAGGGAGTGGGTCACTGAAGGGCTGGCTTCCCTTGTGCCACAGTCTCCCCACTCCATGGAGCCTTGGCAGAGACCTAACTGCAGGGGGCGGGCAGGCGCCCACAGGGCTATGATTCCAGAGCCAGCCGGGGAAGGGCACAGCCCTCCCTGGATCCTACTCACCCCAGAATTTTTCTCCCACTCCTACCCAGAGCCCCGCCTTAGAAATTCATTCCTTGGGGTCAAAGGGGAGGGAGGGGCAGGGCTGCCTGGGGAGGCCATAGCAGGAGCACATTCTGTGGTCCGATCCTCGTATGAGGGGTGCGGCAGCCAGAATGCTGTGGGGAGGGTGCAGGTAGGAAGAGCCTCACTGCCCTCCTGGCTGTCTGAGGTCAGCGCTGTCAGTGCACGTGGTTTGGAAGAACCCTCAGAGGCTTCCTCTTTTCCCATCTCAGCTCCTTTTTCTCAGACATGAAGAGAGACCCGTCCCCCCCACAGAACATACCAGAGAAGGATGAGGTAGGGGCTGTCTCAGCCCTCTCCATCCGTGAGTGACTAAACGTCGAATACAAAGGCTACAGAGCCCCCGAGCCCATTTCTGGGCATCGTGAGGGCATTTCTGTGGCTATCCCCTGTTGGCAGTAGCAGCAAAGCCAGCAGCCCTTTATGCCTCTGTCTCTCCTCTCAGCTCCTCAGGAGGTTGTGGACGAGACTCCCAGCCCCACAGAACCCAGCACAGAGGCCCTGGAACCCCCTGAGGAGCCACTCCTGGGGGAGCTGACAGTGACAGGAGCCTCCCCTGACTCGCTGAGCCTCTCCTGGACCGTCCCCCAGGGCCGCTTTGACTCCTTCACCGTGCAGTACAAGGACAGGGACGGGTGGCCCCAGGCGGTGCGTGTCCGGGGCGAGGAGAGCGAGGTCACCGTGGGGGGCCTGGAGCCCGGGCACAAGTACAAGATGCACCTGTATGGCCTCCACGAGGGGCGGCGCGTGGGTCCAGTGTCCGCCGTGGGCGTGACAGGTGAGTGAGGGGCAGGGGACTACTCTGGTTCTCTTTCACTGCTGGCTCCCAGCTTCCCTGTAGCCAGTTGCTCTCCTTGCTCCAGTGGAGTCTTCAGGCCACCTGCCAGGGGAAGACCTAGAAAGTGCACGTCACTGGGGACTAGGGCACCACCAGCTTTCATAGCCCTGAGCAAGTTTTTTTTTTTTTTAATATTTTATTGCACTTTAGGTTCTGGGGTACATGTGCAGAACATGCAGGATTGTTGCATAGGTACATACATGGCAACGTGGTTTGCTGCCTCCATCCCTGTCACCTATATCACATTTCTCCCCATGTTATCCCTCCCCAACTCCCTACCCCCCGCTGTCCTTCTCCTAGTCCCCCCCACAGACCCCAGTGCGTGATGCTCCCCTCCCTGTGTCCATGTGTTCTCATTGTTCAACACCCGCCTATGAGTGAGAACATGCGGTGTTTGATTTTCTGTACTTGTGTCAGTTTGCTGAGAATGATGGTTTCTAGGTTCATCCATGTCGCTACAAAGGACACAAACTCATCGTTTTTTATGGCTGCATAGTATTCCATGGTGTATATGTACCACATTTTCCTTGTCCAGTCTATCATCGATGCGCATCTGGGTTGGTTCCAAGTCTTTGCTATTGTAAACAGTGCCACAATGAACATTCGTGTGCATGTGTCTTTATAATAGAAGGATTTATAATCCTTTGGGTATATATTCAGTAATGGGATTGCTGGGTCAAATGGAATTTCTATTTCTAGATTCTTGAGGAATCGCCACACTGTCTTCCACAATGGTTGAACTAATTTACACTCCTACCAACAGTGTAAAAGTCTTCCTGTTTCTCTATATCCTCTCCAGCATCTATTGTCTCCAGATTTTGTAATGATCGCCATTCTAACTGGCATGAGATGGTTTCTCCATGTGGTTTTGATTTGCACTTCTCTAATGACCAGTGATGATGAACATTTTTTCATGTTTGTTGGCCTCATATATGTCTTTTTTTGAAAAGTGTTTGTTCATATCCTTCACCCACTTTTGAATGGTTTTTTTTTTTTTTTTCTTATAAATCTGTTTTAGTTCTTTGTAGATTCCGGATATTAGCCATTTGTCAGATGGGTAGATTGCAAAATTTTTTTCCCATTCTGTTGGTTGCCAATTCACTCTAACGATTGTTTCTTTTGCTGTGCAGAAGCTCTGTAGTTTAATTAGATTCCATTTGTCTATTTGTTGCCAATGCTTTTGATGTTTTAGTCATGAAGTCCTTGTCTATGCCTATGTTCTGAATGGTTTTGCCTAGGTTTTCTTCTAGGGTTTTTATGGTGTTAGGTCTTATGTTTAAGTCTTAATCCATCTGGAGTTAATTTTAGTGTAAGGTGCCAGGAAGGGGTCCAGTTTCTGCTTTCTGCACATGGCTAGCCAGTTTTCTCAATACCATATGTTAAACAGGGAATCCTTTCCCCATTGCTTGTTTTTGTCAGGTTTGTCAAAGATCAGACGGTTGTAGATGTGTTGTGTTGCCTCCGAGGCCTCTGTTCTGTTCCATTGGCCTATTATGTCTGTTTTGGTACCAGTACCATGCTGTTTTGATTACTGTAGCCTTGTAGTATGGTTTGAAGTCCAGTAGTGTGATGGCTCCAGCTTTGTTCTTTTTGCTTAGAATTGACTTGGCTATGCAGGCTCTCTTTTGGTTCCATATGAAGTTTAAGGTGGTTTTTTCCAGTTCTGTGAGGAGGGTCATAGGTAGCTTGATGGGGATAGCATTGAATCTGTAAATTACTTTGGGTAGTATGGCCATTTTCACAATATTGATTCTTCCTAACCATGAGCATGGAATGTTTTTCCATCTGCTTGTGTCCTCTCTTGCAAGTTTTAAACTTTCTTTCTTTCTTTCTTTTTTTGAGTTGAAGTTTTGCTCTTGTTTGCCCATGCTGGAGTGCAATGGCGCAATCTCAGCTCACCGCAACCTCCACCTCTGGGTTCAAGCAATTCTTCTGCCTCAGCCTCCTGATTAGCTGGGATTACAGGCATGCACCACCACGCCCAGCTAATTTTGTATTTTTAGTAGAGATGGAGTTTCTCCATGTTGGTCAGGCTGGTCTTGAACTCCCGACCTCAGGTGATCCGCCTGCCTCGGCCTCCCAAAGTGCTGGAATTATAGGTGTGAGTCACCATGCACAGCCAAGTTTAAAACTTTCTGCGTCCCTGTTTCCTTATCCGAAAAATGACACCTACCTCACAGAGCTACTGTGAGAGTTAAGTGAGTTAACAGATGTAAAGCATCCAGGATGGGCCTGGCAAAAGTAAACATGCTTCCAGTGTCTGCTGTGAGAATTGCTATAAATATTCTTACTTTGGGGTCTGCTTTGTCCCCTTTAGCTGGTTCAGTTACTTGGTCAGAACGCACATGAATCTAAAGCCATACCACCCTGAACATGCGCCATCATCTCCTCTGATCTCAGATGCTAAGCAGGGTCAGGTTGGTTAGTACTTGGATGGGAGAATGTTCATAAGACATTGGCCTCTTCATCAATGCAGCTCGAAGCAAGCTTTCTTTTTCTTTCTTTCTTTTTTTTTCTCTTTTTTTTGAGACTGAGCCTTGCTCTGTCACCCAGGCTGGAATGCAGTGGTACGATCTCGGCTCACTGCAACCTCTGCCTCCCAGGTTCAGGCAATTCTCCTGCCTCAGCCTCCTGAGTAGCTGGGATTGCAGGCACGCACCACCACGCCTGGCTAATTTTTGTATTTTTAATAGAGACGGGGTTTCACGTGTCAGCCAGGCTGGTCTCAAACTCCTGACCTCAAGTGCCCCACCACCTCGGCCTCCCGAAGTATTGGGATTATAGGTATGAGCCATCACGCCTTTAATACTCATCCAGCGAGTGATTTAACAGCAAAGAAGACCATCCCTTCCACCCTCTCTCTCAGGCCTGGTTACAGGGCCACATCCACTGCCACGCAGGACCAGCCTGGGCATCTCCTCTCCAGGGCTTCAGCCCAAGAGGCTGAGTGGGCAGCAGTGCCTCTGGGACCCTCCTGCTGACCCGCCCGGTCACAGGAGGGGAATCTCTTTTTCCCTTTGCTCACAGAAACAAAGACACACCTTTCTCAAAACAACTTATACAATAAGGAGCAAGATTGCAAACGTAGAAGTAGAGAAAGAGATAGTTTTCCAGAACATGGTTTCTTTAATTGTTTTCCAGAACATGGTTTCTTTAATTCCACCAAGCTCAGCTTCATCATGACGTGGTTGATTTTTTTTCCAGAACTTTCCACTCTCTATTTTCTTTGCCTCAGTCAGCACTGAGAAGAGGGAGAGGGGAAAGCCACCCTGAGTGACTCTCCTTGAGGCCTGAGGTTGTAGGGTATAGGCTGGTGCCAAGCCCAGACATGCTGCCAGGGCTGCTCCTGGAGTGATCCTCCCTCTGCCCCTCTGTCCCAGGGACCCACATTGGGCTCTGTGAGGACTTGTGCCTGGTCCCTGGGGGAAGGATGGACTCTGTCAAGCACCGACTTAGGCGGTGCAGTAGAGATAAATGGAGTTTGGGAATCTGACAAACTCAGTTCCTCCCTGGCTTCCCCCCCTATGTTCGGCGGTGTGTGCTTTTTTTTTTGTTTTCTTTTTGTTGAGACGGAGTCTTGCTTTGTCACCCAGGCTGGAGTGCAGTGGTGTGATCTCGGCTCACAGCAAAATCTGCCTCCCAGGTTCAAGCAGTTGCCCTGCCTCAGCCCCCACCCCAAGTAGCTGGGATTACAGGCACCTGCCACCACACCCAACTAATTTTTTTGTGTGTGTGTTTGTTGTGTTTTGGTTTGTTTTTTTTTTTTTTTGAGTTGGAGTCTTGCTCTGTCACCCAAGCTGAAGTGCAGTGGCATGATCTCGGCTCACTACAACCTCCACCTCCCGGGTTCAAGCAATTCTCTGCCTCAGCCTCCCGAGTAGCTGGGATTACAAGCACCTGCCATCATGCCTAGCTAATTTTTGTATTTTTAATGGAGACTGGGTTTTGCCATCTTGGCCAGGCTGGTCTTGAGTTTCTGACCTCACATGATCTGCCCACCTCAGCGTCCCAAAGTGCTGGGATTACAGGCATGAGCCGCCACACCTGGCCTAATTTTTGTGTTTTTAGTAGAGATGGGGTTTCACCATGGTGGCCAGGCTGGTCTCGAACTTCCAACCTCAGGTGATCCACTTGCCTCGGCCTCCCAAAGTGCTGGGATTACAGGCATGAGCCACCTCACCCAGCCAGCTGTGTGATCTTAAAAAACTTACCTCCCGTCCGGGAACCTCAGCTTCCTCATATTCAGGAGGGAGTAAATGCCACTCAGTTCAGTGTCACGGTTAGATGTGGTGATGTAACATGTCTGGCATCTTCTCAGCTCATTCATTTTTCCCTCAGACCATCCCACTGGGGAATCCCTGTATATCCACATTCTAATGCTGGATATTTTGAAACATGTACTTTATACATCATGGATAAAATAGATGAGGCCCTTTAGGAAAGAAATGGGCATCAGTGCGCATTATCAGAGCAGCAAGGTGATGAAGCAGCTGGAGCCCGCCAGGCTGGGGCTGTGCCTGGCAGCGCACACAGTGCAGTTGTCAGCAGGAGAGGTGCATGGAGCTCATTAGACACATTTTGAAATTGGAAAAAGACTGTACCACGTGTAGCATGGGGACTGCCAGAGTCATGAATCGTTATAATCGCACCTTTCCAGTTAAGCCAAACCACCAGCAATAAAGCTTGATGGCGAAGGACAGTTTCATTCCCTTATGGAAAGAAGTGTAGAGAGGGCGGCTGGGCGCGGTGGCTCACTCCTGTAATCCCATCACTTTGGGAGGCCGAGACGGAAGGATCACGAGTTCAGGAGTTTGAGACCAGCCTGGCCAATACGGTGAAACCCCATCTCTACTAAAAATACAAAAAATAGCTGGGTGTGGTGGCAGGTGCCTATAATCCCAGCTACTTGGGAGGCTGAGAGAGGAGAATCGTTTGAACCTAGGAGGCGGAGGTTGCAATGAGCCAAGATGACACCATTGCACTTCAGCCTGGGCCACAGGGCGAGATATCAAAAAGAAAAAAAGAAGTGCAGAGAGGGCAAAAAGGAGCAGGGGATGGATGCTATGGGAACAACTAAGGTTAGAAGATGAATGAAATGGCCAGGCGCGGTGGCTCATGCCTGTAATCCCAGCACTTTGGGAGGCCGAGGCCGGTGGATCATGAGGTCAAGAGATTGAGACCATCCTGGTCAACAGGGTGAAACCCCGTCTCTACTAAAAATACAAAAATTAGCTGGGCATGGTGGCGCATGCCTGTAATCCCAGCTACTCAGGAGGCTGAGGCAGGAGAATTGCCTGGACCCAGGAGGCGGAGGTTGCCGTGAGTCGAGATCGCGCCATTGCACTCCAGCCTGCGGAACAAGAGCGAAACTCCGTCTCAAAAAAAAAAAAAAAAAAAAAGAAGAAGAATGAAATGAGAGAAAATGCCTGGCCTGGCACCTGTGCATAGCAGATGTTCAATACACGGGGATCACTCTGCTCCCTCCCACCCTCCCACCCCTTGGCTGCCTCCACACCTGCCCTCCCCACCCTCCCCACTGTGACTCATTTCTGTCTGCCTGAGGCCTGGTCACCAGCCCGTTTTAAGCAGATGTCACTTGCCTGGAACATTGTCTTGCCCTCCTGAGGAACCCAGAGAAACAAGCTCTTAGGAGCCCCACCCATCCAACCACCTTCTCTACCATTTGCCCCTTGGGACCACCTTCTAGTTGGCTCACTAACAGGTGCTTCCCTCCCGGACAGTTCATGCGGGAGTGGTGGGGATCAGCAGGTCCTGAGCCCAGACCTGCAGACTACTCATGATTTCACAGACGTTTATGGAGCACATACTGTGTGCCAGGCACTGGGACACAGCAGTGAATAAAGCAAAGCTCCTGCCTGCGGAGCTCACATTCTAGTGGAGGAGGACAGGCAACACATTGCACAGAAATGTCAGTGGCACCGTATGTGACAGTGATGAGTGGTGGAGAAAAGCAGAGCCTAGCAGGGGGTTGGCGAGGGCCTCGCTGCGAGGGCAGTGTCTAAGGAAAGCCCAGAAGGAGGTGAGAGGACAGCCACCCAGGTCTTCGGGGAAAGAGTGTCCCAGACAGAAGGAAGAGCAAATGCAGAGACTGGCAGGCGGGAAGCGCCCCCAGATGTCTGCAGACAGTGAGGAAAGCAGTGTGTTTTGGGGTGGAGTTGGAGGAGGGCAGGCAATAGGGGATGATGTAAGAGATTAATATGGGACCTTAGAGGCCACTGCAGGACTTGGCTTTCACCCTGAGTGAGATAGAAGCCACTGCGGGAACTGGCTCTGGCTAATGTGTTAACAGGATCCTTCTGGCTGCAGACCCAACAGACCGAAGGGGGGTGAGGGCAGAAGGAGATGACCTTAGGAGCCGGTGGTGCTTGGAGGTGGTGAGGAGGGGTCAGACTCGGAAGGTAGTAACAGCAGGACTTAACCACAGGGTGGATATGGAGTATAAGAGAGGACTCAGGGATGACTGTAGGTTTTGATCTGAGCAGCTGGAAGAATGACGTTGTAACCTTATTGAGGTGGGGAGGCTGTGGCAGGAGCAGGTGTTGGGAAGCTCAGAGGCTCAGTTTTGTACTTGTTGAGTTTGACACCAAAGTAGGCCTCCAAGGAAGATGTTGCACGAACACTAGCCTGGGGTTCAGGAAAGGTCTGGACAGAGGGCATAAGTCTGGAGTCATTGCATATAGATGGAACGTCAGCACTTTCCCAGGGTCTCAGTGACGGCTGACTCTCTTCTCCCCCAACAAGTGCAGCCTCAGACACTGGGCAGGGACCTAGTGAAAGATTGTTGACCAGACAGATAGTCAGATCAATGCCCTTTTACATCAAAACCATCTTGTGGGTTCCACAAACGCAACCAACATTGACGGGTGAGGTGGCTCACCCCTGTAATCCCGGCACTTTGGGAAGCTGAGGCAGGTGGATCACCTGAGGTCGGGAGTTTGAGACCAGCCTGGCCAACATGGCAAGATCCTGTCTCCATTAAAAAAAAAAAAAAAGTATATATATATATACCTATTTTTATATATATATATATATAAAATTAGCTAGGCATGGTGGTGCACGCCTATAGTCCCAGCTACTTGGGAGGCTGAGGCAGGAGGATCACTTGAATCCTGGAGGCAGAGTCTGCAGTGAGCCAAGGTTGCCCACTGCTCTGGGTGACAGAGTGAGACTCCATCTCAAAAAAATAAATAAATAACTAGACATCACTACTATAAGAAAAGGGAAAAGGGGGGGTTCTTTTTTTTTTTTTTTGAGACAGTTCACTTTGTCACACCCAAGCTGGCAAGCCAGACTGCAGTGGCACGATCTTGGCTCACTGCAACCTCTGCTTCCTGGGTTCAAGTGATTCTTTTGCCTCAGCCTCCTGAATAGCTGGGACTACCGGCGCACACCACCACGCCACCATGTCCGGCTAATTTTTTTGTATTTTTAGTAGAGACGGGGTTTCACCCTGTTGGCCAGGCTGATGTCAAACTCCTGACCTTGTGGTCTGCCCGCCTCAGCCTCCCAAAGTGATGGGATTACAGGTGTGAGCCACTGATCCCAGCCAAAAAGGGGGTTTCTTTATTAACAGCCCCCTACTATCTCTGTTCCAGCCCCACAACAAGAAGAGACCCCTGCAGCCACCGAGTTCCCACTGGAGCCACGTCTAGGGGAGCTCACAGCGACAGAGGTGACCCCCAACTCCGTGGGCCTCTCCTGGACGGTCCCTGAGGGCCAGTTTGACTCCTTCATGGTCCAGTACAAGGACAGGGACGGGCAGCCCCAGGTGGTACCCGTGGCTGCAGAGCAGCGGGAGGTCACAGTCTATAACCTGGAGCCTGAGAGAAAATACAAGATGAACTTTTATGGACTACATGATGGGCAACGCGTAGGCCCCCTGTCTGTGGTCATCGTGACAGGTGAGTGACGGGAGGAGGTAGTCCCCGTCTCTGGTTACCCAGAGCTTCCCCAACCTATGGCACTTCTCCCAACACTACCTTGGCACCGCCGCTCCCTCACTGAGGGGCTAGATCTCCTCGGGCCCTGCCTTGGTCACCCTGCCTTGGTCACCCTGCCAGTCTACCTGTTCCCTGACTCCTTTACTCCTCCCAGGCCTGCAGCCTTCTCAGCCCTCCAGCTCCTTCCCCATCTCCACTCTGCCCGCTGCCTAGGAGAATGTCTTCTTTCCATTTGGCCTAAATTCAGCCACAGACTTTCTCTCCCCCGCTCCAACTGTCCACATCCGTTTCTACCCCTTCTCTTTACAACCCTGCTGTGACTTGGACACAGCTGCCACTTCCCGCTTCTGTCCTTTTTTGTTGAGGTAAAGTGCATTCCGTCCTGGCCCATGCGAGTTTTCATCTCTCCAGGAAGCCACCCTGGCTCTTGCTTCTGGCCCCTTCCTGCCCCTCATGGCTTCCTGGGCACAGATTCTCCATAACTTTTGTGCTGTGACATCTGGTGAAACCCCTAGCCCTCCTCTCAAGGCAGTGTTTTAAAATCTATAAAATAAAATGTATAGGATTATAAAGAAAACCAAATAGACAGTTATCAAAAAAATTTTTTTTGAGAAGAAATTTCCCTCTTGTCACCCAGGCTGGAGTGCAATGCCACAATCTCAGCTCACCTTGACCTCTGCCTCCCGGGTTCTAGCGATTCTCCTGCCTTGGCCTCCCGAGTAGCTGGGATTACAAGCACCTGCCACCATACCAGGCTAATTTTTTGTATTTTTAGTAGAGACAGGCTTGCACCATGTTGGCCAGGCTGGTCCTGAACTTCTGACCTCAGGTGATCCACTCACCTTGGCCTCCCAAAGTGTTGGGATTACAGGCATGAGCCACTGCACCCAGCCCAAAATATTACTTAAAAATGCAAATTTGTGGTTTAGTAATACTTGGGCTTATTAATTAGTTCATTAAATAACAAGACTTGTTGGCTTGTTTACTAAACTACGATATTTAGAAGGAGGGATGGATATAAAAGTTATTTTAAAGTTTCTGCAGTAACTCTAAGGTGATGTGAAAACATCTGAGGCTGGGCGTGGTGGCTCACACCTGTAATAATCCCAGCACTTTGGGAGGCTGAGGCAGGCGAATCACGAGGTCAGGAGATCAAGACTATCTTGGCTAACACGGTGAAACCCCGTCTCTACTAAAAATACAACAACAACAACAACAAAATTAGCTGGGCATGGTGGCATGTGCCTGTAGTCCCAGCTACTCAGGAGGCTGAGGCAGGAGAATCACTCAAACCTGGGAGGCGGAGGTTGCAGTAAGCTGAGATCGTGCCACTGTACTCCAGCCTAGGTGACAAAGCAAGACTCCATCTCAAAATAAAAAAAAAAATCCCTGGTTTCTGTTGGTGACAAAGTCACAATAATTCTACTCTGGTTGGTTTTCTATATTAGTTTTTGAAGGAAATGCTGCATTTCAGTTAGAGGCCTGGAAATAAAGGTGTGACTATCCCCATCTCAGCTCACAGCCCCCTTGAGGCCCTGGAAGCCCAGGGTTCTCCACTCAGAGATCTCAGCCATGTTCTTTGTCTTCCCAAATCCCAGCTCCCCTCCCACCAGCCCCAGCCACAGAGGTCTCCAGTCCTCCCCTGGAGCCACGCCTAGGGGAGCTGACAGTGACGGATGTGACCCCCAACTCCGTGGGCCTCTCGTGGACGGTCCCTGAGGGTGAATTCGACTCCTTTGTTGTTCAGTACAAGGACAGGGATGGGCAGCCCCAGGTGGTGCCTGTGGCTGCAGACCAGCGGGAGGTCACCATCCCTGGCCTGGAACCCTCCCGAAAGTACAAGTTCCTGCTCTTTGGGATCCAGGATGGGAAACGACGCAGCCCAGTCTCTGTGGAGGCAAAGACGGGTGAGAGGGGCCCCCATGCAGCTGAGCCTGAGCCACAGCTTTCCCACCCTTCTCTGTCCTCCCCCAGCCGAGTCTTCCCTTTGTCCACCTGCTCTGTCTCATTTGAAAAGCCACATGGGGCAAGCACAATGACTCATGCCTGTAATCCCAGCACTTTGGGAGGCTGAAGCAGGCGGATCACTTGAGGTCAGGAGTTCGAGACCAGCCTGGCCAACATGGCGAAACCCTGTCTCTACTAAAAAGATAAAAATTAACTGGGCGTGGTGACGGGCGCCAGTAATTCCAGCTACTTGGGAGTCTGAGTAACAAGAATCGATTGAACCCGGGAGATGGAGGCTGCAGTGAGCCAAGATCGAGTCACTGCACCCCAGCTCGGGTGATAGAGTGAGACTCCCTTTCAAAAAAGACCAAAAAAAAGAAAAGAAAAGCCACAAAGCAGATGAGGACCCAGGAGAGCGGGGCCAGTTCCTGGCCTGTTGTCCCCTGCTGACTCTGCATCTCTTATAATTCTATTGGATGAGGGAAGCCCCTCCAGGCCTCTTCCTTCAGGGTGGATGTGGGAGCCTGGGGGTGCTGGGAGAGGGGGCAGGGGGAGCAGGAGCCCTTCCTGCCTTGCAAGTCCATCACCTCCTGAGAGTCTTTGGTCTCCCCTGTGACTCTCACCCAGGTTCTCACCCTCCTAGCTCAGGCCTGTCTGGGCCCATATGTGCCTCCTGCAGAGGCTGCCCTTCCTTCTCTGCCCTCCTCTTGGAGCCTCAGAAATTGGGAACCAGAGGAGCCCAGCCCAGCCGTGCCCCTTTCCGAGGGTTCAGTCCAGGCCCTCCCCTGCCCCTGGGGGCTCCCTGTTGCCAGAAAACTCGCAATAACAATGCCGTCAGCGTCCTCACCGTCCAGAAAGGCAGCAGGCCAGCTCCTTCTCAAGGCCTGGGATGGGTCCTCAGGCAGACACCAGATCCCTTCCCTGCCTGAACTCCCCAGCTTCATCCCCTCCTCATTCTCACAAGCAGCCCACGCTCCTTCACAGGCCCTGTGGGAGCCTTAGTTCTCCCGGGCCAGCTGGTGCAGAATGAGAAACGGAACAGAGAAGGAGTGAGACCTTCCCATGTCCTGCCCTACCCCCCACTTGCTGTCTGCCCCCATCAGGGATTCTGTGCCTCTTGGGTTTCCTCAGAGGCTGGCCAAATCACGAAGTGTGGGCTCCTGGGTAAGAGGAGCTAGAGGGCAAGTCTGTAAGAAGCTGCACCCTGCTGGGGAAGCAGTCCCTGACAGGTGGGAAGAGGCTGGACAGAAAGGGGAGTAAGACGAGTCAGGGAGCTAGGGAATCTCCTTTCCCAGAGGTGACTCAGGATGGGTGACCCTTTTCACTTGGGCAGGGGGAGAGAGGCGTGGGCCACATGGAGATGGTGGTGAGAATGGGAGGTGATGGAAATATTTTGGGGAAGCACTAGGCATTTGGGCAGTTCTGGGTTTTTCCAGTCCCAGAGGGAGGTAGTCAAGGAGTCATTTTGGAAAAAATAAACACAAGAACCTTTCCTCTTCATCAGTTGCCAGCCCAGGGGCCCCACCCCGCCTCGGGGAGCTGTGGGTGACGGACCCCACCCTGGACTCACTGCGCCTCGCCTGGACAGTCCCTGAGGGCCAGTTTGACTCTTTTGTGGTCCAGTTCAAGGACAAAGACGGGCCCCAGGTGGTGCCCGTGGAGGGCCACGAGCGCTCTGTCACTGTCTCCCCTCTGGACGCTGGACGCAAGTACAGATTCCTCCTCTATGGCCTTCTGGGCAAGAAGCGCCATGGCCCCCTCACCGCCGACGGCACCACGGGTGAGGGGCATTCCCTGCAGGTCCCTGCTCTGCTCCCTTCAGGCCAGGCAGCAGGCGGTCACTTGTGGTGGCTGCCATTACCGTTATTTGGCCCCAGCCATTCAACTCAGATGCAGCTCCCCATGTCCCTGCACAAGCCCCTAGCACAGCCCGGCAGGACTCAGCCATGCTAAGCCCTGTCTGCAGACCTCTCAATCCTGCCCTTCGAGGTCACCCAGCCTTCCAGAAACAGCTCAGCCATTCCCATTCCGTGTCTCCATCTCAGAGGCCCAGAGTGTTACGAACGATACTGGAACAAAGCGTCCCCCAAAACCCCGTCTGGGGGAGGAGCTGCAGGTGACCAGCGTGACCCAGAACTCCGTGGACCTCTCCTGGATGGTCCCTGAGGGCCAATTTGACTCCTTTGTGGTCCAGTACAAGGACAGGGACGGGCAGCCCCAGGTGGTGCCCGTGGAGGGCAGCCTCAGGGAGGTCAGCGTGTCAGGCCTGGACCCTGCTCACAGGTACAAGCTGCTGCTCTACGGGCTGCACAGCGGCAAGCGCGTGGGTCCCATCTCGGCCGTTGCCATAACCGGTGAGTGTGCGGCAGCTGGAACACCTGTGCCTCCTTCCCGCCTGGCTCTCCTGGTCTGACTGAGCCATAAGATCTCTGAGCTTCCCATTTTATATCATTTCCATTGATCCAGGAAGTTTCCTTGTGTCTCTTTAAAGTCAATTCCCTCAACCCCAGCCTCCAGCAACCACTGCCTGCTTTTGACCATCATGGGGACAGCCTTTTGACTTTCCATGTAATGGAATCACAATATGCAGTCTCTTGTGTTTCGTTTCTTGCACTTAGCACAATGCTTTTGAAATTCACCCATGTGAAGCAAAAGCTGGTCCTTCAATTGCTGACTGCTTGTCCTCACTCCCTCTCCTCCCTCACTCCTCCTGAGAGTCTGGGTGTGGCGACAGACCAGCCATCCATCTCTACCTGTCTCTCAGAACCAGCCCATGGGGAAGAAACTCGCACCACAGCCCCCACCCCTCCAGCACCTGAGCCCCGCCTCGGGGAGCTGACCGTGGAGGAGGCCACACCACATACCCTGCATCTCTCCTGGATGGTGACAGAGGGAGAATTTGACTCCTTTGAAGTCCAGTACACAGACAGAGATGGGCAACTCCAAATGGTCCGTACAGGAGGCGACCGAAATGACATCACCCTCTCTGGCCTGGAATCCGACCACAGATACCTGGTGACCCTGTATGGTTTCCATGATGGAAAGCATATGGGTCCTGTCCAGGTCGAGGCCCTGACAGGTGAGAAGTACCTCCTTTCAGATGGCTGGGAGAGTGCAGAGGAGAGCAGAGTGTCCGTGGATACCCTGCCCATCTCTCAGTTCTCTCTTTCCACGTCTCTGTCCAGTCCCGGAGGAGGAGGAGCCTTCAGAACCTCCCACCGCAACCTCTGAGCCTCCCATCAAGCCTCGCCTGGGGGAGCTGACCGTGACAGATGCCACCCCCGACTCTCTCAGCCTGTCCTGGATGGTCCCCGAGGGCCAGTTTGACCACTTCCTGGTCCAGTACAGGAACGGGGATGGGCAGCCCAAGGCGGTGCGGGTGCCAGGGCATGAGGACCAGGTCACCATCTCGGGCCTGGAGCCAGACCACAAGTACAAGATGAACCTGTACGGCTTCCATGATGGCCAGCGCATGGGCCCCGTGTCTGTCATCGGGGTGACAGGTGAGTGGACGGTGGGAGCCCCAGGGTGGGAGCCGTTGGAGGGTCACCCTCCTGCTCTTTGGTGATGACTGGTGGGGAATGGTGGCGGGGTCTGCTCAGTACCTCAGACCTGCTTGTGGCTGGGGCTGGGCCTCCCCTTGGGCCTTCCTGTGAGGTTGACCCCTGGCTCCTCCTGAGCAGGGAGGGGCCGTTGGGAGCTTTGCTGTGCTGGTGGCTGTCCCAGGTCCCCCAAGCTGACCCTGGAACTTGTCATGTGTGTTAGCTGTCTGCTAAGCAGGACCCCCCAGTCCCAAGAATGGGCCTCTCTGAGCCAACCTCAGGACCCCCAGTCACAG
>NW_022437128.1:776923-883841 GCF_009761245.1 Sapajus apella | reverse complement strand
TGGGCCCGGTGTCCGCCGTGGGCATCACGGGTGAGTGGGGGGACAGGCACTGGTCCCCAGGTTTACCTCTGTGGCCCTCTGTGTTTCTCCTTTGGATCTCGGCGCCCCTTACAACTGGGCCTCTAGGTTTCTGTCTGTTCTCCCGTGTTGCTAATGATCCTGCCTGGTCCTTGGATTCATGGAGACTGTGGAGTCAGATGGGCGGGTGGTCCATGCCCTGTTTGTTGTAGCTTCCTTCCTTCTATCGTGATCCGGAGCCCCGGGTTGCTCGTGTGCTCATTTGTTAGGTTTTCAGTGCCCTTAAGGAGTATTTTAGTGGCTCAGAAAGTGCTTCAGATCCAGCTGCCCGGATCTGCATGTGCCTTTCAGTGTAGTGACTGTGCGGCCGTGCAGGAGCTTCCTAACCTTGTGCTTCAGATCCCTGCAAAGTTGGGGTGATAATAATGGCACCGGCTTCACATGCTGTGCGAGGGTTAGGTGCACCGCTGTCGGTGAGCTGCTGACAGCAACACGGGGCATAGCAAGTGCTTTAGAGGAGGCAACTAAGAAGTGCTCACTCCAGCCGGGCACGGCGGCTCACGTCTGTAATCTCAGCACCTTGGGAGGCCGAGGTGGGCAGATCACTTTAGGTCAGGAGTTCGAAACCAGCCTGGCCAACATGGTGAAACCCCGTCTCTACCAAAAATGTTAAAAATTAGCTGGGTGTGGCGGTGCATGCCTGTAATCCCAGCTACTCAGGAGGCTGAGGCAGGAGAATCGCTTAAACCGAGGAGGCGAAAGTTGCAGTGAGCTGAGATTGTGCCACTGCACTCCAGCCTGGGTGACAGAATGAGAGTCCGTCTTAAAAAAAAAAAAAAAAAAATGCCCCCTCCATTCCCGGGAGAGCACTGCCTGCCTTGGGCAGGGTCCTGCATCCTGACTCATGGCCCTGGTCTGCCCTTTTCAGCGCCGCTGCCCACACTGCCGCCCGTGGAGCCCCACCTGGGGGAGCTGGTGGTGGCGGGCGTGACCTCGGACTCGGTGGACCTCTCGTGGTCGGTGGTCCAGGGCCCTTTCGACTCCTTCCTGGTGCAGTACAGGGACGTGCAGGGGCAGTCCCAGGCAGTGCCTGTGAGTGGAGACCTCCGAGCGGTCACCATCTCGGGGCTGGACCCGGCCCGCAAGTACAAGTTCCTGCTCTTTGGACTCCAAAATGGGAAACGCCACGGCCCAGTCCCTGTGGAGGCCAGGACCGGTGAGTGAGCAGGGCTGGAGGCCGCCCGCAGCCAGAGCCTTCGCCCCCTTGTGGCGCCAGTTGGAATTTCATGTTTCTGTGACCCACCCTCCAGTCCTCACCGCCCATTGATTTACTGGAAACCCAGGCCCTGAGCTCCTTTCTTCCCCTCACACCCATCCTTCTCCCTACCTTCCCTGCATCCCAAGGGACACTTGCTTTCCTGTCTGGCTCCTCTTTTATCCCTACTCCTGGCCCAGTCACCCTCCCATTCCCGGGACCGGCTCACAGAGCCACAGCAGCCCAGGAAGCTCCCAGGCCCCTCTGCCTCCATCCCCGCCCCCGCCACTCTCCATGCACCTCACTGTCTTTTCCAGCACCAGACACGAAACCCTCTCCCCGCCTGGGGGAGCTGACTGTGACAGATGTGACCCCTGACTCCCTGGGACTCTCGTGGACCGTTCCTGAGGGCGAATTCGACTCCTTTGTGGTCCAGTACAAGGACAGGGATGGGCAGCCCCAGGTGGTGCCGGTGGCAGCCGACCAGCGGGAGGTCACTGTCCCCGGCCTGGAGCCCAGCAGGAAATACAAGTTCCTGCTCTACGGTCTGGCAGGCAGGAAGCGACTGGGCCCTGTCTCTGCTGAGGGCACCACAGGTGAGCCCCAGTCCGGCCTCCACCTTTTCCAGAGCGGCCTCTCATCTGAGCCCTCAGAGCTGGCCCTATGGCCTTCCCGTGAGATTGCCTCTGTCAGCCCTGACACAACCATTTTAACTCTGAAAGTGGGTCCCTATAGGTGCCCGGCGCAGTTCTGAGGAATATGCATTATTTCCTCCATTCGATGACTGCCGAGGAAATAAAAGGGACACAGGCTTGGGGCCAGCAGATCTGTGTTCCAGTTCCAGTCCCAGCCCTTGCCAGGGTGACCATGGCCAAGCCGCTTCATCCCCAGAACCTCGGTGTCCTCACCTGCATGATTGCTGGGAGTGACGCTGCTTTCAGTAGCGGTTCCCATCCCCCTCCCTCCTCCCTAACTCAGAGGCCAGGGGTGGAAAATAAGGGAGGGCTTGGCTACAGAAAGACTATGGAAAAACCTGGTGTTACTGTGGCTGTGACTCAGCCCCCCAAGGAAGGGGTGTGGTGGGTCACTGACCCTCACCCCACTCCCAGGACCATGAGTCACTGCCCAGAGGAGGACAGAGCAGCTGGCCAGTCGGGGCCTGGGTCCCTGGGACTCCATAATTCTCTTCCCAAACACTCACTGTGGGGATGGGCTACAGGCTCTCCCTTCCCCCACCTAATGGCCCCAGCTGCGCCCGGACAAGCCTCTGCTCTGCCCTCTGTTTTCCCAGCTCTGCCCCTGTCTTCTCCCCGCCCCACCCCAGCTGCCCTGGCCCAGTGGGGTCAGTGTGGGAAGCAGGAGGTACGGATGGCCAGGCTGATGGCCACAAGGGGACAAGGCGGGGTCACAGGCCAGCAGTGATGGGAGCCATGCACTGGCCAGCTACCCAGACCAGCTCTTGATGTTTGGGGTGTCTCCCTGACAACCCAGAGACCTCCTGGGAGTCCCCCTCAGCTCTGACCTCATCCCAGCTCAGGGGCTGGGGGTCCGGGAAACAAAGGCCCTCCCTGCACCCCACCACCCTCCCTCGGTTGATGATCTTTGTGTATTTACTGCACCCTCATCACAGCAGGAGGGAGTGGGGCAGGAAGGAGTTCCGGCAGGCCTCCAAAGGAGGAGGGGGCTGCTCTCCCTCATTCCTGAGGGGCGTGGCAGGAGCAGGCCTGTGTGTTGCCTCAAGGAGCTGTCCCTGAGGCTGCACTGGAGGGACCCTTTCCCAGAACCTCACACCTCCCGGAAGCTGCCAGGGCTGAGGTAAAGGCAGCATGTACCTAAGAGTGTTCCCTCCTCCCCCTGCACAGCTCCCCTGGAGAAGGAGCTGCAGCCCCCTCCCCGCCTTGGAGAACTGACCGTGGCCGAGGAGACCTCCAGCTCCCTGCGCCTGTCCTGGACAGTGGCCCAGGGCCCCTTTGACTCCTTCGTGGTCCAGTACAGGGACAAAGATGGGCAGCCCAAGGCAGTGCCTGTGGCCGAAGACCAGCGCATGGTCACCATAGAAGACCTGGAGCCTGGCAGGAAATACAAGTTTCTGCTGTACGGGCTCCTCGGGGGAAAGCGCCTGGGCCCAGTCTCCGCCCTGGGAATGACAGGTGAGGCTGCCTGCCTGGGTTTCCTTGTGCCTTTGGGCTGAAGACGAAGATGACCACAGGAGTGGGCAGGCGGCAGTGGGGCGCCCTGGCCTGTGCCCAGGAAGGAGGAGTCTGCAGCCCTGTGGGCTTCTACATCTGTCAAGGAGTCGAGAGCAGGAGCCAGGCCAGGTGGGAGGGAAAGTCCCTGGCAGGGGCCCCCCAGTCTCCCAGCCCCCCTCTCTGCCCCATCACTGCCGCTGCTCCCCATTACTCACTGGGGCATCTGTCACCTCCCCAAAGGGTGGCCTTGTCCAGATAGGGGCAAATCTCCCTGCCTTAGATGAGTCAGGAGCATTTTTTTAAGAGGAAAATCACTGGGAAACAAAATGAGCGGGGTCACAGAAACCAAACGAAGTGGCTGCATTTATGGTGCAGGCTCCTCTGCCGGAGCTCGCCACTGCCCACCTCAGTCAGGCCTGACCAGGGCACGGCTGGTGGGATTTGCCCGTCACCTTCAGCGGCCAGTCCCACCCTCAGCTTCTCTCAGAAGGGAGGAGGAACACCACCCCCCCCCCCCCAAGCTCAGCCAGTGGGGGCAGAGCCTGTGCTATCTCGAGGTGGGCACGATAGGACCCTGGGTGTGGAAGGGGAACTGAGCACCTGAATCAGACCTCGAGGGGCTCTCGAAGGACTCACGAGGCCACAGTGACTTCCCAAGCAGGGCGCAGGCCACGGTGCTGGGGCTCAGAAGCCCCAGGGGATCTGAGCAGGAGTCAGCACCAAAGCAGGGATATTGGCAAAGTCAGGGACGGAAGTGCTGGCAGAGCCTGGCTCCTCCCTTCTCTCCACCAGGCTGCCACGGCCAGGACCTGTAAGCTTCCCACCTCAGCCTTGGGCAAGCCTGGAATCCCCTCTTTGGGGAGAAAGATAAAAATGGAGGGCCCCGTGGCATCCCCCACTCAGATTCTCCCCTGGGCTTCTCCCATGCAGCCCCAGAAGAGGACACACCAGCCCCAGAGTTAGCCCCAGAGGCCCCTGAACCTCCTGAAGAGCCCCGCCTAGGAGTGCTGGCCGTGACCGACACAACCCCAGACTCCATGCGCCTCTCATGGAGCGTGGCCCAGGGCCCCTTTGATTCCTTCGTGGTCCAGTATGAGGACGCAAAAGGGCAGCCCCAGGCCTTGCTGGTGGATGGCGACCAGAGCAAGGTCCTCATCTCAGGCCTGGAGCCCAGCACCTCCTACAGGTTCTTCCTCTACGGCCTCCGTGAAGGGAAGCGCCTGGGGCCCGTCTCAGCCGAGGGCACCACAGGTACCACCAGGCATCCCCAGCCTCCAGCCTGTGACTGGGAAGGGGGAAAGGGGGGCCCAGAAGCGGTGGTCGCAGGGAAAGAGCATGAGTCAGGTGCCAGGGAGAGAGGACAGGTAGGCTGGATGCGAGTGGCCTTTAGCTCTGCCCCACAGGACCCCCCTGTGGCTGCAAGTCCCTGGGTACAGATGGAGAAACGGGGTTGAAGGAACATGCCCCGGGTCACCAAGCTGGTGTGCTTCTGTCTCTAATCCCTTCTCTCTCACCCATTCCATGCAGGGCCAGCCCCTGCTGGTCAGACCTCCGGAGAGCCAGGGCCCCGCCTGTCTCAGCTGTCCGTGACCGATGTGACCACCAGTTCACTGAGGCTCAACTGGGAGGCCCCACCTGGGGCCTTCGACTCCTTCCTGCTCCGCTTCGGGGTCCCATCCCCAAGCACCCTGGAGCCCCACCCGCGTCCTCTGCTGCAGCGCGAGCTGATGGTGCCGGGGACGCGGCACTCGGCCGTGCTCCGGGACCTGCGTCCGGGGACTCTGTACAGCCTAACGCTGTATGGGCTGCGAGGGCCCCACAAGGCCGACAGCATCCAGGGCACCGCCCGCACCCTCAGCCCAGGTAAGGCCCCACAAACACCGCCCAAAGTGAGGGTCTTTGAACTTCGAGGAGGTGGAGGCACCTAGTGCCTCACCCAGCGGCAGGGGTGGGCAAGTTGGTGGTGGGCTTGGAGGGATCTACAGATCGACTTCCATTCCTGGGGTCCAGAGGAAAGGGGTGGTGGCCTGTCCCGGAGCAGGGGTGAGGGGTGGGAATTGTAGGGAGGAGCCTCCCTGCCCCTGCCTGCACCTTTGTTCCCTGCCCCCTCTGCAGTGCTGGAGAGCCCCCGTGACCTCCAATTCACCGAAATCAGGGAGACCTCAGCCAGGGTCAACTGGATGCCCCCGCCATCCCGGGTGGACAGCTTCAAAGTCTCCTACCAGCTGGCGGATGGAGGTGGTGCCTTTGCCATGTGCTCATTGCCTCACGTGTCAGCCTCCCCGCTGTACTCTGCCCACCTTCCAGCCACTCTGGGGTTCCCTGAGTAACCCCTGGTCCCCAATGTTTTCAGGGGAGCCACAAAGTGTGCAGGTGGATGGCCGGGTCCGGACCCAGAAACTTCAGGGGCTGATCCCAGGCGCTCGCTACGAGGTGACCGTGGTCTCTGTCCGAGGCTTTGAGGAGAGTGAGCCTCTCACAGGCTTCCTCACCACAGGTGAAATGGACTGGGACCCAGGGCAAGAGGTGGGAGCCATGAAAATGGCATGGGTGGCAGTTGGGAGGGAACGGGGAGGGTGAAGGGAGGTGGTGGAGGCTCTGATTTCGGGCAGGAGCCCAGTGGAGTTTGGGGAGGCTTGGAGTAGAGAGAGCAGCGGAGACGCCTCTGAGCCCCTCCCCTTCCCCCAGTTCCTGATGGCCCCACCCAGTTGCGTGCACTGAACTTGACCGAGGGATTCGCCATGCTGCACTGGAAGCCCCCCCAGAATCCTGTGGACACCTATGACGTCCAGGTCACAGCCCCTGGGGGTGAGCAGGGCTGAGGCCTCTGGAAGGGACCTGTGCAGGATGGGGATTGCAGCCGGGAGGCTGGACTCTGGCTGGGGATGGAGGGGGCAGGCGTTGATGTCCCCCAACCTGCACTCCCAGCCCCGCCTCTGCAGGCCGCTGCCCCAGGCAGCGCGGTGGACTACCCCCTGCATGACCTCGTCCTCCACACCAACTACACCGCAACTGTGCGTGGTCTGCGGGGCCCCAACCTCACTTCCCCAGCCAGCATCACCTTCACCACAGGTAGGGTCTGTGGGGTGAGTGGGATGGGAGAGGGGAGGTAGAGGAAGCCAGGATGGGCCTCATCCCCATCTCCTCTTCCCACTTTCCCTCCTAGGGCTAGAGGCCCCTCGGGACTTGGAGGCCAAGGAAGTGACCCCCCGCACAGCCCTGCTCACTTGGACTGAGCCCCAAGTCCGGCCCACAGGCTACCTGCTGAGCTTCGACACCCCTGGTGGACAGACCCAGGTGCCCCACTGACCAACTCCCCTCCTTGGGTGATTCCAGGAGGTGCTGCCTGTGGCCCACCCAGAGGGTCTCCACCTCCTCTCCCTTGACCCACCCCCTCGTCTGTCCCACAGGAGATCCTGCTCCCGGCAGGGGTCACGTCTCACCAGCTGCTTGGCCTCTTTCCCTCCACCCCCTACAGTGCTCGGCTCCAGGCCATGTGGGGCGAGAGCCTCCTGCCGCCCGTGTCCACCTCTTTCACCACGGGTACCTGGACGCAGGGGCTGGCAGCCGGGGGCTGGGTGGGCAGCCAGGGCCTAAGGCTTGGAAAAGGACTGGCCCCTGCTCTCCTCTCCCCAGGTGGGCTGCGGATCCCCTTCCCCAGGGACTGTGGGGAGGAGATGCAGAACGGAGCCGCTGCCTCCAGGACCACCACCATCTTCCTCAACGGCAACCGCGAGCGGCCCCTGAACGTGTTTTGCGACATGGAGACCGATGGGGGCGGCTGGCTGGTGGGTGGCATTGGAGAGCCCAGGGGTCTGTGCAGGGCAGGAGCTGTTGCCCTGGGAGCCAGAGGCTGATGGTGCCCCCACCTGCTTTCCAGGTGTTCCAGCGCCGCATGGATGGACAGACAGACTTCTGGAGGGACTGGGAGGACTATGCCCATGGTTTTGGGAACATCTCTGGAGAATTCTGGCTGGGTCAGTGCCTCACAGGGATTGGGAAACTATGGAGGGGATGGGGGCCCTGTGGACACGAGGACCCTGATGAGAGCACGTCTCCCACCCCCAGGCAATGAGGCCCTGCACAGCCTGACACAGGCCGGTGACTACTCCATGCGTGTGGACCTGCGGGCTGGGGACGAGGCTGTATTTGCCCAGTACGACTCCTTCCGCGTAGACTCAGCTGCGGAGTACTACCGCCTCCACCTGGAGGGCTACCATGGCACCGCAGGTAGGCACAGGCCACGCGGTTGCGAGGGTGAGGCTGGGAGGGGAGGCCCTCATGGCTCCTTCCTCCACCCTGCCCAGGGGACTCCATGAGCTACCACAGCGGCAGTGTCTTCTCTGCCCGTGATCGGGACCCCAACAACTTGCTCATCTCCTGCGCTGTCTCCTACCGAGGGGCCTGGTGGTACAGGAACTGCCACTATGCCAACCTCAACGGGCTCTACGGGAGCACGGTGGACCATCAGGTGAGGCGCGGGAGGCAGCACAGAGCTGGGGGTGGCTGGGGCTCAGCCTGCCTAGATTTTAGCCCCGCAGTGTAACAGGCAAGGGACTGAGCACTGGGTAAAAGGGAACAATCATGTCAGTCACACAGAGGGAGCTGGAGCTGATTTATTGGCTGGAAAGGGCGAGCTCAGGATGAAGCTAGAGGGTCAGGAGGGGAGCTGTGTGGGGCGGTTGGCTGAACGGGAGGAGCAGATGGGACATCTGGCTTTGACACTCTCTTGACACCCCAGGGAGTAAGCTGGTACTACTGGAAGGGCTTTGAGTTCTCGGTGCCCTTCACGGAAATGAAGCTGAGACCAAGAAACTTTCGGTCCCCAGCGGGCGGAGGCTGAGCTGCTGCCCACCTCTCTCGCACCCCAGTATGACTGCCGAGCACTGAGGGGTTGCCCCAAGAGAAGAGCCAGGGGCCTTCACCACCTGGCCACTGGAGGAAGCCTTCTCCTTCTCTGCCAGCGACCTCACAGCACTATGTTTACAGGGGGGAGGGGAGGGGCTCATAGGGGAGCAATAAAGGAGAAACTGAGGCACCCGACTGGAATCGGTCCTGCCCCTTCACTGGCTGTGGGCCCCCATCCCCCTGGGCTGCAGCCGCACTTGGAAAGGCTGCATCTTGAGGATGACGCTGCAGTAGGGCAGGGGCTGCAGGGAGGGCAGGGCATCCCCGGGGGGCAGCAGCGTGAAGGCCTGCAGCAGTCGGGCCAGCACCACGAACAGCTCCAGGCGCGCCAGTGGCTCGCCCAGGCATACACGCGCCCCACAGCCGAAGGCCAGCGCTCTGGAGTTCTTGCCTGGCTCCAGGAAGCGATCTGCGGGCGGGTGGACAGGTGGGTGGGGAGGTGCTCGGCGGCTTTGGGGACCAGCCTCCGCCACCTTTGCACGGCAGGCCCCTGGCCCCCCACATACCAGGCCAGAACTCATGCGGCCTCTCCCAGACCGTCTCATCAAGGTGGGCGCCTTGGAGGTTGGGGATGATGACTGTGCCCTCGGGGATGTCGTAGCCAGAGATGCTGAAGGGGGCTGCAGTTAGAGGCTGGCCAGGACCTCGCAGGGCTCAGGCTTCCCTCACTCATCCCAACCCTTGGGAGTCACCTGCTGGGCCGTGTGGTGCGGTGGGGCAGGGCCAAGGGCACAACCGGCCGCAGGCGCAGCACCTCGGCAATGGTGGCATTGAGCAAGGGCAGCCGTGCGCGGTCCTTGTAGGGCACCTGGGAGCTGGAGGCACTGGGGCCCAGTTCGTGGTCTAGCTCCTCCTGCAGTCGCTGCTGAATCTAGGGAATGATCGGGTGGAGTCCTGCCCCAGCCAGCCCACAGCTGCCCAGGATCCAGCCACTCCCTCAGCCACCCAGTGAGCCTGAGTGCTGGTGAGGAGACAGCAGCCCCTCTGGGCAAGCACAGTGCTCAGAGCCGAGCGAGGGTGCCCACCACCCTGACTGGGCTGCTGGGAAGGAGCCTTATGCCTGTCCCCAGGGCGCACCTCAGGGTGGTGAAGCAAAAACACCACGGCCCAGGAGAGGGTGACTGCCGTGGTCTCAGTGCCACCAATGAGGAGGTCCACCGCAGCCATGTGCACGTGCCCTTCCAGGAGCTGTCCAGAGTCCTCTTCCACACTCGGCTGTGCCACTCCTTGGAGCATGTAGTCCATCATGCCCCTCCACCGGCCTGCCACCAGGCTCTCCTGCAGAGGGTGGGAGGAGCAGGCTGAGCGCCTAGCCTGGGGAGAGGGGCATGGAGTGACAGCAGGCCCAGAACTGGGGGATGCAGGCGAACCCCCCTTGTAATTATGCTATGGCCAGTAGCGTCCCTGGCTGTGGGCCGAGGGGAGCCCGTCCACACACAGCCCCCACCTTGTGCTGCCTCAGCTGCTTCTCCACGAAATGGTCCCTCTTCTCTATGGCCTTCTTCAGCCTCCGGAGGCCTGGATTGGGGAAGAACTGCGACAGGAAGCATCAGAGTGCAGCTGCAGGAAGAAGCCTCTCCCTCCACCCACCTCTCCCCAGGACCCAGGGTGTCTAGGCTCCACCTCCTCACCCTCAGAAAGGGAATCACGTCCACAATTTGGATGGACCAGTGGCTCCAGGTTTTTAACACTTCCTGGATACATTTGTAACAGGCAGGCATCAAGTTGTCCTCCTGCTAGAAAAGGAGGACGAGCTTTCAGTTCAGGACTAGGAGAGGCCCAGGGAGGGGCTGGGGGTGGGCCGGAGGGGCTGCGAGGCACCTTGATCTTGTCTCCAAAGGTGAGGTAACAGATGATGCTGCAGGTGAGGAGAGAGAATTCCTCCTCAATGGCCACAGGGGTGCCGGCCTGGGCTCTCATGCGCTGTGGAGAAGGAGCGTGAGCTCAGCAGGCCGGTGTACAGCGGGCAGGGCGGGGACTACTGCAAGAGGCGAGGCTGACCCGAGGGGTCTCAGGAGCCCAGCCTTACCTCACAGAAGTCCTGGGTCAGCTGCTCCACCACGGGCTCCATGGAGTCACGGAGGCCCAGCAGCAGGGCTGAGCGGGTGAGCTTCTTGTGGGCTTTCCAGAGCAGAGAGTAGTCTCCCAGGGACAGATCTGGGTAGTTCTTAGACACCAGCTTGTCTGCAGGAGGAGCAGGGGGCTGGAGGGTGGGAACTGACCAAGGTCAGCCAAGGGCCCGATCTTCTGCCTCCCCAACCCCTGCTTCTTCCCCCCAAGAAATGCCCCCACCAGGTGCAGGTGGCTCCCACTTGAGGCTTAGGTGGGAGGATCACCTGGGACCAGGAATTCAAGACCAGCCTGGGCAACATAGCAAGACCCCATCTCTTAAAAAAATTTTTTTGTAAGAAAGAAGAAATGCCCCCAGCCCTTACAGGTAAGTGGCTCAGGTCTGCCAGCAAAGTCTGCCCACTTTTTGACCATGGCTTCCTCAATGGTCCTCTTGGAGTTCAGCACCACCACATCTAGGGGAGAGCCAAAGCAGGGTCAGTGGAGAGAGAGGACCCCCTCCCCTCCTCTGCCATCCTCCTGTGGTGAGAGCCAGGGCAAGAATAGGTTCTCACCTTGCAGCCCAAGGTGGAGCCTATAGACGGGCCCGAATTTCTGAGTCAGGCCAAGCAGATAGATGGGGAGGTTGGGCTGCAGCAGGTGCAGAAAGCCCGGGGCAAGAGGCGGGAGGTGGAGGCTCCTGCGCTGCCACCAGTTCCACAGCAGGCGGGCACCTGCCAGCAGGGGCAGCAGCAGCAGCCCCAGGAACAGCATGGTGAGACGCCCGTTAGGGCCCTGAGACGCCACTTATAGCTCTTGAGCCCTGGCCATCCCTCCTGCTGTGTAGACTGTTTTGGGGCCTCCCTTGACCCCACCTTCAGGTCCCTTCCCACCATCCCGCCCACAGAGTGGCCCTTTTCTGGAGTGGCACCAGTCTCATTGGCCTTGGGATGTCATATTTCAAAATATTGATCATCCATCAAGAAGCAAAGAAGGAAAATGCAACCCTGACCTTTTTTCTGCAGCCAGAATCAGCCTTCTGGCTCCTCATCAATTGCGCAGGCATGGGTGTCCGCCCCCTCCTGGGCCCTCTCCCTCTGCCCACCGTGGGCCAGTTTACTGGCATGATGTTTTTCTTAGAGAGAAAGTGGCAGTCCCTGCGTAATATGCCTTCCTGGGTAGCCTGAAGAACAAAATGTGACTTGTGTGGGTTTTTTGTTAGTTTAAGTTATAGATGGAGTAATACAGATAAGGCCTGGTTCACCTGGGGCATTCCAGTATATGCGGGCATCCCAGTATGATTGTTATTAGTGCCTCCTTTCACTCACAGAAGTGCCCAGAAGACCAAGAAGGAGGTGGTCTCCCGTTGCAGAGTACTTAGCATGTACCAGACACTGTGGACAGCGTTTTGCCTGCACTAACTCAATTCACATCCATGCTCTGTATGCAACACGGGTATTGTCCACATGCTGTGGAGGGCAGGATTCGGGCTTGGAAATCTAGCTGCAGAAATATGTACCTTTAGCCACTAGGAGCACCCTTCTTTGATTGAAAGGAAAAGAGACCACCTTGAGCTGGTTTGAGATAAAAAGTAAGAATTGGAATATTTCACAGAACAGACTCAGGAACAGGAAAGCAGGGGAAGGGAAATCACTGTGGCCTTAGAAAGCCAAGGATGGGGAACAGAAAAAGCCCCGGAGACAGGCAGTTTCCTGGCTCTGTTCCTCTCTCCTCTTTCTTCTCTCCGCAGTCAAGTTTCTTGTTACCAGGTGCAGGCAGAACATGACTGCCCTCAGGATGAGAGTCCACAGGTTCTAGGTCCAGCCAGGGAGAGTGTGGATTCCCAGCACAACCAGCCATGCCCCCCTCAATTCTAAAGTCCCCAGGAAGGAGCTGGATAGCACAGGTGGATCAGGATCAGGGGTCCAGCCCTATTTGGGGCACTGAAGCCATAAGGGGTGGAGGTTCCATGGACCAAGTGACACTTAGAGACCACTTTTGTGGGTGAAGAGGCAATGTGGGGGTTTGGGAAGAGGCCATACCAAAGAGGAGTGGCAGGTCTTAGTGAGAGGGCAGGGCCATCCGGATGGCGTGTAAGAGATCAGAGGTAACCCAGGCCCATCCCTTCCCCCAGCTCCCCATTTCTGATTCTGTAGCCAGACCCAGGGACCAGTGGGGGTCTCTCCCACTTCAGAGCTTTGTCCAGGCTGTGCTGCTGCAGAGCCCTAGTCAAGATCCCGGCTCTGCCACCCACTAGATTGACAAGTTCACTGCCGCTGAATCCTGAATCCATTATCAGGACTGAGAGGGAGAAAACAGGATTGGGATTTCTGGGGTTGGGCAATGACAGCTACTGCCTTCTTCATGGTTTATCTCCCAGACCGGGCCATGTCTTGCCACAGCTGCAACTGAATCCCTGGCTCTGGAAAATGGGTTTATGCCACCACCATGCTGACCAGCTTTTGGGAGAAAGGTGTGATGGGCAACCATATAGGGCCATGTATGCAAGAGCCCCAGGAAACCTCTGCCACAGTGGGAAAGGTCCAAACTTCTCTAAGTTACATGGGATAAGAGCATACTCATTCGAAAGGAGCACACCTGGGAAAGCCGCCGTGCTTACTACTTGGCTCACTATCTCCCATCTCTTCCACCCCATCTCCAAATCCAAACTCCAATTGTGGTCTACATGCAATGTCCCCAGAGGTGCCCTTGTCCTGCCCCTGGCCTCCAGACCTTTGTATGTTCTCCTTCTGCTCTAGGCACCCTCATCTACCCCTACTGGTTGCCTGGCTCCTTCTCAGTCTTCAGAGCCCCCCTTGGAGGTCACCTGCTCCAGGAAGCCTTCCCTGCCCCTGCCTGGCAATGCCCCTGATTTGGTTAGATGCCTCACAGGACCACACTGCTCCCTGACATGACATCTTTCACAGAGTTTGGGTACTGCCTGTCTTCTGATCTGTCTCCCCCAGCAATAAGCCCTAGGGAGTGAGTAGCTGTGTCTCTGGAACCTGGCACAGGGCATGGCCAGGTTCTTGAAGTGTAAGTTTTGCAAATTTTTGTCGAACGATTGGATGGCAGGCTGCTGAACTGCTGAACTGTCATGACCTCCATGGAAACTGACCTCAGCAAACTTCTTTGGACAGATTTTGGAGTCATCTCTGAAGACCCCAGGTGTGCCACTAAATGGGGGAAAACTAGGCACAGGAGGTGGGGAAGTTAGACCCCAGGAGAACAGCAGCTTCCTCAGAGTATTAACAAACACACCAAAGTCAGACTTTTGGCTTGTTTGAAATCAGTAGCGGGAAAGGCACTATGGGACCTGGAGATTGCACAACTCTGGAAAAGTCACCTCATGCCACTGATAACAGAACCAAGCGTCAGCAGGCTTTCAACTGCCCGGAAGTCAGCTAAAATCCACAGACCTCAGAACTGCCAGCAGCACATGGACAGAGTGGGGGAGGTGTGGCTGGACAACAGCTCACGAGGCAGAAGAGCTGTGTCAGAGGTGTCGGCTGAGCACAAGCCCCATCTGAGGCCATGGTGACTGGCGAAAGCCGGGCAGTGGAGGGCCTTGGAAGCTGAGGGTGGCCATGGCGTGGGCTCTGGTCCTTGGGATGCGGGCTCTTGGGTCCCAGCTCTGCTCAGGGTGGTCCTGTGATACACTAAACTCCTAGTGGGCCATCCGGGAGGGTTCGGCAGAACTGTGCAGCCCAAGGGTCATTGGGGCTGAGAGAGTCTGAGGTTATGTCAACCCGGCCTGCCCCAGAAGTGGAATGGGCAGGGGCACTGCTCCCGGCCCTACAACACACACTGACACTTTGATGCCAAAGGCCTTTATTATGCCCCAGCCCCAGTCTGTGCTCAGGAAATGGGACACAGCAGTGCTTCCAGCTTCATGGTTCCCAGGCTCAGGTTCCTTCTGGGGGAGGTGGGAGGGCAGCCCTCACACCTGGCACCCCTGAGTGCTGTATTCCTGGATGAAGTTGTCGAGCTGGGTGCAGGCTGCCCGCTGGCGGGTGCTCCGGCACAGGCGTTCAGAGGGCATCTCCTCGATCCAGCTATTCGAGTCCAGCAGGTATTGGGGGCTGCAGGGGGCAAAGGGCCAGTCAGCAGGGCTCAGGAGGATGGCAGGTGGGAACGGAGAGCACAGGCATCTGGCTTATGAGGGGTAAGGCCTAGGTGGTGAGGCATGAGGAGAGCAAGAGACTGAGGGGACCAGATGACTCACTGTCCCTTGAGGTCATAGGTGGCTCCATCCAGACCCATGATCAAATATTCTTTCCCAGGTTCTAAACGAAGGCGGCAAGAGGCTCGAACCAGGAAATTGCGCATCTGATCAACAGTGGCCTTGACATCCTTGGCTGAGGGGATGAAGTGCACAAAAGTGGTCAGAGGGGAAGAGAAGGTGCAGGACGAGCACAGCCCAGGGCTCTGTGCAGATCCTCTCATTCCACCTCAGCCACCCCCATGGAGAGGTGCCACTGCCTTCTACTTATGGGCAAGCCCAGGGCTTCTGACAGGCCAAGGGGATTTTCGCACGTCCATATGGTCAGGTCCTCAGCCAGACCTCAGCCTTCCTGTCTCCCCCCAGCCCTGCCCGCCTCTCCAGTTCCCTTCATACTGAAGTGCAGGACTTGGGTGATCTTGGTCTCAAAGAGGCGGAAAGCAGCTCTGTTGTCTTCTCGGAGAACCTTAACCTGGAAGCCTAAGAGGGGGTTGGCAGAAGGGGGAAAGATGAGTTACCTTGAGGCTGAGAGGGCAGGAAGTTGGTGTCAGAGCAAAAAGGCTGCATGCGTGGCCTGTAAGAGGAGCAGGCTACACCCAGCGAGACCAACACAGTCGGTCCCCAAGGGAAGGTGAGGCCAGGGCCTCGTGGGAGACTGACCGTACTCTACACGGGGGTAGTAGCAGGCAAACTTCATCCTGTAGCCGTCCTCGTCCTGCAGGCCCCGCTCCAGGGCGCGACGCTGGCGAGGGCACTTCCCTGAAGTCAGGGGCCCCATCAGACAGTGCGGGGACCCCCCCGGCCATCTCCACCGCCCTGCCCCAGGCCCTCAGTCTCACCCTCAGCACACTGGCAGACTTCAGCAGAACACAAGGTGGCCAGGAGCCTGCTCTTACTTGGTGCCCCGTAAAACACAGAACATCTGCGCTCTGGAGAACAGAGAGGAGTTAGGGCCCAGGCCCCTCTGTTCTGCCTTCTCAGTCCCAGGGAGCCCCAGGACTCTCTGACCCGTCACTGCCCCAGTGCCCGCTGTCCCATAGGAGGGCGCCTATGCCAAAGCTCCCTTGAATTCCAGGGTGTCCCACCGTGCTCACCGGGGTTGTAGTAGTCATACAGGGCTGCGCTGGCCGGCTGCACCAGCCCCACGGGCACTTCCTGCACAGCTTCAAAGCCCACGCACTCCCGGGAGGTGGGGACCTGGCCCAGCGTGGGGAGGAGAGATGAGGGACCCGCTCCCGGGCCCTGCAGCCCCCTGTGATGTACAGCCTTGGCCTGCTTTTGGTTCCTGTTGGCCTTCTCTCCAGTGTCCTTCACATTCTGTTACCTTCTATTCAGAGAACTCTCAAAGCTGCTCCACAAGGTCTCTGGTGACTTCACTTCCCAGAGGGTGACCTTGGCCCATTCTTCACTGCCCCAGGCCCTCAGCATAGTCTTGCATCAGGGACATGTTCCCTGTGAAACTGTCCCTAAGCTAAGGGTTCGCTTCTGGACCAGCCTTGGTTCTGACCCGGTCATTTCTTACATTCCCCGTTTCTGCCTTCTTTCCCCAGTGCTCCCCTGTGGGGGTCTCAAGCACTCTCTGGCTTCTAGTCCAGGCTGATGATTCCCAAACTTAACTTGCAACTCCATCCTTGCATTAGAATTTTGGCAGGACCTGTAAGTTCTCCAAGGCACTCTGCCTGCCCCTAAACCCACTCGCCCTCCTGACAGCCTCATCTTTGTCATGGATACAACTGGGTCCTCCTTTATTTGCCATAACCTAACTGCAGGTTCTGTCATCCTGCGTGATCCCACCACTCAGGTCCCAGGGCTGACCCCTCCTCATGCCTACGCGGGCCCAGTCCACACAGTGCTGTGCCAGTGTCCCTCCTGAGCTAGGCTGCTGCACCGTCAGCTCCCTGCCCAGGAATCTTCCTGGCTCTGCATTTTCCATTGTGTTCAACCCAGATGTGTCAGCCAGGCTTCCCCAGCTGATGGGGCTGGACCTCCTGCACACACTGGGCAGGGGTCTTCTTGACCTACAAACAGCTGGCTAATGACAGCCACCACGACTTTCTCACATTTTCTCCCAGAGGTTACAGTAAATTTTCAAAAAAACTTTTGAAGACTAGGCATGGTGGCTCAGGCCTGTAAACCTAGTATTTTGAAAGGCCTAGGCCAGAGGAATCACTTGAAGCCAAGAGTTCAAGACCAGCCTGGGCAACAGAGCGAGAGTTACCCTGTCTTTACTAAATAAAAAAAAAAAAAAAAAAAAAAAAAAAAAATTTTCAGGCCCATAAGAGGGTTGATAACTGTTTTAGCAAAATTAGGCCATAAAAAGACAAATATAACTATCATCTCTGGCCACTATCACCTTATAAAAGAAAATATACTTTAATATTAAAAAAATTAGGAAGTTCAACAAAAAAAAACAAAGTCAGCCCCTCAAGTTGAATAAAGCCAGCTTTACAAAAGGCCCCATCTCAAGCCCTGAGGGGCCCCTACTGACTGGCACTGGTCCCTGACACCTGCAGGTCTCCCCTTACTCTGCTGTGGCTCATGGGCTCACATTCTCATCCTTCTCCCTGCTGACATCACAAGGTCGCTGACACAGCGTCTCCCAAGAAACCTCCCAACGCACACTCAGTAAACCAGGTGCCACCAACTGACTCCCTTCCTGTGTCACCTCTCCCACTCACCGAGTCGAAATACAGCAGGACGTGGGGCCCCTCGGTCTCAAAGTGACTCACATAACGGTCAGAGAGGGAGGTCAGCTGTGCAGAAGGGGAGACGGTCACAGGTCACAGGCCCTGCACATGACAGGGCCCAGCACCTGGGGCAGAGGGGGTGGCTCTGGACGCTGACCACACCTTCTCCAGGTCAGCACGCAGGGCGTGGAATCCACTCAGGAGGGTGACGTCTGCGATGGCCATGCCAGACAGCCCCATGTTGCCGTTCCGCCTGTGGAGAGATGTGACCTGTCGTCCAGGTTCCGCCTGTGCGGGCTCCAGATGCCCAGCTCCGACCTGGGTCCTGCCTTCCCTCCCCTAGCCCAGGGCAGCTCCCAGCACCCACCAGATGCACACAGTGTAGTGCACCCTGGACTCCTGCTCCTCCACCACCTTGGGTGCCTCCCTCCTGCGGCGGTTCCTCCGACCCTCAAACAGCTGCAGGGGCATCACGGGCTGCAAATGGACATCTGGGTCGTCCCTGGCTGGAAACTCATCATACACATAGTCCTCATAGTCCTCGTTTGCTTCCACTGCAAGGGAAGCATGGTGAGGAGAGCTGGGATGGCCACCTGGCTCCCTGCACCAGCCCCTGCTGGGCTCAAGGCCTCCCAACCCCAACACTCACTCGTGTACTCAACATGGCCTTTGACTGTCACTTCTATCTGCAGGTCCTGGCAGGTTGTATTCTTCATGTCCATGACATTGTATACACGAAGGACCTGGCTCAGCAAGGGGCAGGGAGAGGACGCAGGACATGTGAGGCCACAGACCTCTCTGGTGCCATACCTAAGGGCATCTTCCCGGGCTATGGTATTTGAGACCTTCAGTGCCTTCTCATCCCCATCACTGCACAGTCCACACACAAGTGGCACCTGATGTACCACAGGCAGTGGGTGAGACAGAGAGGTAAAGAAGCAGGGGCCTGCCCCCAGAGGCCAGCACTCTAGGCTGTGCTCAGAAGAGGCTGGACTGAAAAGCTCAGGACAGGCTCTGACCAAGGCTTGAAGGAGGAGAAAGAACTTGTCCTGTGGGCCAGGAAGCAGGGAAGGACACAAAAGGCAAGGAGCTCTGTGCAGACAAGGAGATCTGTCTGGCCAGAGAGGTGGGCAGAGGCCCAGCCCAGCCATGGCAGCTGCCCCAAGGCTGATCTGACTGGAGCTTTTGGAGGGTCAGTCTCATTGCCGTGTGGACACGGGATCAGACAGGGGAGATAGGAGGTAGGGAGACGTTCCAGGTAGGGAGAAGGCCGTCTTAGCACAGAATCTAGGATGCAAGCACCAACGGCTGCAGGCAGCCGGGGAGCAGAGGAGTCACTGGGGCCAAAAGGACAGGCTTGGTAGAGGGGCCGCTGACATGGCCTCTGGAGTAGTGGCCGGGCTCCTGGCTGGGAGCTCCCATCAGCCAGACAAGAGACACAGGATGCAGGACTTTGGGACATGCCCTGTCTGAGGTGCTGTGGGAGTAGGACAAGTGGGGCCCATGGCTCTGGGAAGAGGCCTGGGCTGATGAGCAGGATTCAGAGCCATCAGCACAGAGGCAGGTAAAGGAAATAGATACCCAGAGATGAGGAGAGCAAGCAGGGGAAAAACACCAGGATGGAAGCACAGGACACCAGCCCTGAGGTGTCTGCCTCCATCCCCAGACCACAAGCCTCTGCCCACAGGCCTCTCACTCCACACCTGTCTCCCTGGCCAGTGTCTGGCCCCGCCCCTTCCTTGGCCCTCACCTTCAAGGTTCCTTTGCTGTTTCCTCCCACCTTCACATTGATCTTGCTGCCCAAGGAAAACTTTCAGCAACAGAAAAGGGAAGGTGGTGTTAGAAGGACACAAGCAAATCTATTTTTGTGGCTCTGATAACTTATCTCCTTCCTCAAAACAGTCCCACCTCCCCTCCCCACCTCACATTTCCACAAAGTTTACACCTTCACACGCATTATCTCACTCAGCCTTCTAACAACCCTGTAGGGTTGACTCTGCATATGTTACTCTATAAGTGAGAAAACTGAAGCTGAGAGCTCCGGATCACACAGCCAGGAAGGCAGTCGTCCCCCAAGGACCCCAGGAAGAAGTGCTACATGCATTCCACGGGTGGGAGGGTGGGGACGGCTTCAGCCCTGACCACGTAGGCCCAGGTGTAATGGCAACCCAGGCAAGAAAGGGGTTCACCTGTAGCTCCTCCTCCAGGCCATGATTCTGGTGGTTGTTCAGCTGCAGCATATGGGACTTGAACCCATTCCGGCCTGTGGAGCTGAGAGTCACATTGAGTTCCCTCTCCTCAGTGGTGTGGGAAGAGATCCAGTAGGCAGACAGGGCATCCAGGGCAATCACCGTGTCCTGGGGAGGTTGGGCCCAGACTCAAGCACTTGGTCTCAGGACTGTCGCCCCACCCCCTAGAGCCCAGGGCGGCCCCTACTTGGGTACTGCGGAATCCGCCTTGGAAGCTGCCCTGACGGGTGAGCCAGGCTGCAGCCTGGTCTGCCATCTCTGCCTTGCCCTCATGAAGCAGGAGGTGCAACAGGGCATAGGCTGTGGTCTCAATCCACAGGGCCGGCGCCTGGGGCACGGGGTCTGCTGGGTTGCGAGGAGCCGGGGTGGGTGACACAGCATTGTTCTGAGAACCAGTGACTGAGCCCCAGTACAGGTTATCTGGAAGTGAAGGGAGACCACGAGTAAACAGGAGGGCAGGGAGAAGATCCCAGTCCCCTGGCCCTCAGCCACTCCCTGCTGGCTCTCCTGATTCTCTCCCACCCACCCCTATTTACACCTTCATTCCTCCTCTGAGTCTTCATCCAGCCTCTCCTCTAGGCACAGTCCAGGATCCTAAGGCTCCCTGGGCCTCAGGCTCACTGTCAGGAGCCCCTCATCCCTCACCTCCAGACTCCTGGGCCATGGCCATGAGGTTGTTGTGGGCAACACCCCGCAGGTCCCCAGGGGCCTTGGTCAGTGTCAAGGCATATGCCGTGATGGCGGCTGCATGGGCACCCAGGAGCCCAGCAGTTGCTTTCTCCCCCAAAAACGAGTTTGCTTTTGAGATGGAGGCTTCCTGGAAGAAAACGGGAGGAAGGTCTGGGGGCTGGACCCCTGGGTTCCTGAGGAAAAAGGGGGTGAACTGAGGGCCAGTGGAGGGCAGAAACACCACTGTCCTTACCACGCTCTGCTTCAACTGCTCTGGACCCTCGTCCTGGAAGATGGCCAGCCCATGATGAAGGGCGATGGTCACAAAGGCTGTGAGTGCCACAGTCTCATCATTGCCCACCAAACCCCCCTAGTGAGGGGAGAAAAGAAGATGTCAAACAGGAGGAGGAAGGGGCAAAGAGTCTGACTGGTGCTCCTCAGCCTGGCACCTGCATGCCCCCACCTGCATGCCCCTGTGTAACACTGGACAGGGGTCCTGGAACGAGCCGTCCGCCTGCTGCTGGGACAGCAGCCACTTAGCTGTCTCCTCCAGATTCTCTGGTGAGCCTCCTACCTGCTCCTGGGCCAAACTCAGGACCTTCAGCACAAAGGCTGTGAGCCTGGAGGGGAGCAAAGGAGAGTTGGGGATAAGGACTTGCTTATCCTTATGCCCATGCCCCCAGGTGCCTGGTTATTCACCCTCCCATTGTACCAGCTCTGTCCCGCCCCTGCCCCGGCCCTGACCCCCTCAGAGCCCTGGAACCCCTCTCCAAACCTCACCAGGTGCTGCTGTCCCGTGTTAACCAAGCCCCATAGGAACCATCTGTCTTTCGAAACTGCTGGATCCGCATGTAGCCTTGGAGAGGAGAGGTGGTCGCTCAGGTGACATTCACCCTTCTGCTGTTTGAGCCCAAGGCCATGCCCCCCATCCCCATCTTTCCCTCTGTAATTTCCTGGGCTGCCCATCTTCTAGTAACTGTCCTTTCCTGGCCCCCTCCTACACGCCCCTGCACCCAGAACCTTTCTGGATCAGATCCACAGCGTGGTCCTTGGTCTCGGGGGGCAGTGAGCTCCACTGCTCTGTCTTGTCCAGGTAGCGGGAAGCAGCCAGTGTCGGAGCCAAGTAGATCATGGTTTGCTCCGCGCAGCCTTTGGGAAGCCTCAAGAGGGAGGCCACACCTCCTGGTGACAGGGCCCCCTCAGAGCCCAAAGTGTCCAATGGATCTGAGGCTACATAGAAAGGAGAGGGTGGAGGTCTGAGGACCCTGTGTCAGAGACTCACGGGGAGTGGGACCAAGCAGGGATCCACAGGTCCACGTGAATCTGAAGGTGGCCACTGGGAAGGGGCCAAAGGGCACTCCCACCTGTAACCCTGACGTAGCTGTTAAAGTCCCCATCAGGGATCATATTGGGATCAGAGTTGCCAGGAATTTCCAAGGTCCGGCCTCGGTGATCTGGGAAAATGGGGGAAGTTGGCAGCTTGTCCTGCTGTCCACATCCCCACTACCTGTACTCCCTTAGGAAACTGATGGCTGGAAGTAGAGGGTCACTCACCCAGCGGGTTGAGTTCATACACCAGCTCCTCTGTTTGGATGGCCCCTTCCTTCTGTCTCGGGGGAAACATGGTTGTGAGGTCACACAGGACCACAGCCTGCCCTGCCAGCACAGACTCCCCCAGGACTTTGAGTTTCAACCCAGAGACAGGGTTGGATCAGAATTGTGGAAAATGTGAAGAGACTGAGGCTTTGCTTTGGGTGTTGGGCCCCTGACCTGGCCAGCAGAGAGAGTGCTGAGGGTAGTGCATAAAGCTGGGGGCCCGGGGACTTGTATTCAGGGGTGCTCCATTCACCTCAATCTGCAGAACTTTAGACACTGCATCTCCCACAGGGAATTCAACGGACCCTCGAGCCACCACCTTCAAGGATACAGCAGCAGCTGCCGTGGGCACCACAGAGAAGGCAACAGGCCGGGCAGAGCCCGCAGGCACCAGTACCTGCTGGGCCAGCCCTCCGCCCCCAGCCAGACACAGCCCCTCCACTGGGGACACATGGACGCTCACCTGAGGGCAGGAAAACAAGGATGGCCAGAGTCCTGGCCTGGTTAGGCCCCCCACCCTTCACTGGGCCCTGGCTCCCCAAACCCCTGTATTCCCAGGTTCCCACGGGGCCTCACGGTCAGGTTTTTATTCAGGTAGTTGTAGAGGACAGGCCGCAGCTCGAGCTGCTCAAAGCGGCGGACAGACACGGGCAGGCGGAGGTGCATGTGGAACTCGAGGAACACCCGGACTTGGACTGGTGTGGCCACACATAGGCCTGAGGGAAGGGAAGTGGGGGCGGAGGGGCAGAGATCAGAGGGGGCCTCAAAGCTTCAGGGCCATAGGAGGGAGGGGTGGGGGTGACCCAGCTCTGTCTCAGCCTGCCTCTGCCCTGTGGCCCATGCCAGCTGCATGGTGGCACAGACCTCCCTAGATCACTGGACCCCCTTCCTACATTAAAAGCAAAGGAAGCGGGGAGCTGGAGTCAAGGGAAATATAAGTGGGGTCACCTGAAGCCCAGAGACAGCGACCTCACCTTTGGTTTTGGACAGGCTCAGGCCATGGATCTCCCACGTGGTCAGAGAGTCAGGGAGCAACAGTGTCAATCTGTGTAGGGAAGGGTGGAGAAGCCCCGTCACACCCTGGGCTGGCCCCCAGACACAGCCCAGAGACAAGCTGGGCCAGCAAACTCTCTCACGTTTGGAAGTGGTCCACTGCTTCCACTCTCCAGAGCCAGTTCTCCGGGAAGAAGCTGCGCACGGGAATGTCATCCTCATCAATCAGGTCTTCCTCCTGCAGGAGCTCCAGGGCTGGAAGACCACAGTGGACAGGAGTGAGGAGGTGGCTGTTCTGCCCTTGTGAGCACTGCCGCCTGTGCCCTAGCCCCATGCAGCCTCTCACCTCGTTCGAGGCCCACCTGGCCCCGGATCCTGCTCTTCTTGCGCAGGTTCTCAGCAAATTGGCAGCAGGACAGGAAGGGCTCCCGGCAGTCCAGCTGCCGCACACGGGCTGCCCGCTGCTCACAAGAACGTATCATGGGCAGCCGTGTCAGCCCATCCTCGCAGCAGCGCTTGGCTGTTGGGGAAGCATACTGACCCACTGCGGGCCAGGTGGGAGTGAGCATGAGACGACAAAAAGAAGATATACCTTAGCCCCGCAACCCCTTGAGACCAGCAACATAAGAGACCGTTGGAAAGAGCTGCCCATCCTTCCACCTATATTCCCAGAATTCGGATCTCTGTCCCCAAATACCACACATTGGTTCAGCAAGGAGCCAAGGGGCAGAGAGGCAGACCCCCAGCCCTGATCCCACGTGGAAAGCCTAAGCTGCCGCCTAGGGACCCACAACTCACATTTCTCACTAATTGCCTTTTGGAAGTTCACGTTTCTCTTTTTCCGGGTTGTCTTCTCCTTGGGACAGCTCAGTCCTGGTAGAGAGCAAGGCTTCAGTCCAGCCATCAGGCACTGGGCCTCCTCTCCTCCTCCCCTTCCCCTGCCCGGCCCTTCTCACCCCGACTCTTCCTATCTGGCCTCCTCAGGCCCTTCCTCCTTCCTTACCTTCCCGCCACCCACTCCCCTTCCTTCTCTGTTCTCACTCTTTCTGGATGAGGTCAATCGATCTCCATCAGAAAAGGCCAGGCCTGCTGCCTGGAACACCTGAACAGCACTGTCCCCACCCCCAGGACCACAGCCGAGGTCATAGCTGTTCATAACTTCAAAGACCTGGGAAGAAGAAGCAGGAATGCTAGAGTCAAGCGTGGCTGAGGGGCAGGACCAAGCACTCCCACAGGTGAGAGGGCAGCGCGTGGGCGGATAGGAAAGGGTACAGAGCAAGGAGACAGACACGCAGGGCCAAGTGGGGAAGAGGCTGTGGGGAGCCTCAGTGGGATCCAGGGGCTGCACCCAGGGCTCAGGGCAGCAGGGATGAGCTGTGGAGGGGTGGGAGGCTGGGAAGAGGGTGTGGACAAACCTTGCCCATGTTGAGGGGCTTGTGGGTCTTGCTGCCCACAGCGTACAGAGCTGTGTCCAAGGCCCCCAGCGCCACCAGGGCTGGGGAGTCAGTTTGTAAGCGGAGCTTCATGGACTCCCCATTCCGGTACTCCTTGGCACCATCCACGCTGAGCTCCAGCTGGCAGAGGCGGGAGGCGGGGGTGGTCAGAGTGGGACAGCTTCCTTCAGTCCCGGCATCCTCACTGCCCCCCGGGTACTTAACCCCTCAGCACACGTGCCATCTCTCCTGACCCCAGTCACCTTGCCCTCGCAGGCCCCAGCCTGGATGTCCACTCGCAGGGAGTTGGCCACTGGGTGGTCTCCATGGTAGTAGAAGGCCACAAAGTAGAAGGAGGGTGCCAGGTGATGGTCCACAAACACGGAGACTGAGGTCAGGTCACTCCTGCGCTCTTGCTTCATTAACACGATCTGCCCCCGGGCTAGGATCTGGGCAAGAAGGGGAGGGATGAGAGTGACTGCCTCTTCATGGGACAGCCCCAGCCTTGAACCCCCAGCCCCACCCAGAGGGCTCTTCCTTGCACCCCAGCCCTCTTTGACTCCCTGGCTCATGCACACCATGTAGTAGTAATGAGAGAAGGTGGCCCCACTGCCCACAGCTCGAAGGTTCAGGTTCAGATTTTCCCCAATACGAGGAGGTCGAGGATCCGGCCGCTCAATAGACAGAAACCCAGGGCCTCCTGAAGGTGGGGCTGCCACAGTGAGCCTGGCTATGGCTGGATAGGGGGAGCCTGCAGATACCTGGAGAGGGAGGCAGGTACAAGTAGGGTAGTAGCTCAGAGCCAGGTACCCCACCCTCCCCCCCAAGTCAGGCCATGGATCCTCAGGACCCCAGGTCACCCTCGTCCCCTTCCCCCACCATCTCCTAGGAGTCCAAGGAGTCCTACCGAGAGCTGCAGTGCTGAGACAGCTTGAGGGATAATGATGGGAATGTTGACTTGGCCACTCCCATCTGTGTTTTGTTGGATGTCCTGGATTTTAGAACCAGACCCAGAAGACACCGTGGCAGAAACTTTGACAGGAATGCCAGAAGCTGGGGAGCCTGACATCTCACGGACCAAGGCCTAGGCAAGTAAAGGAGGGCAGGTGAAAGACAGTGGTCAGACCCTGAGCCCTCCTGACTACCACACCCTCCCCGATTTGTCCTTCCCCTCTGGAAGAAACCTGCAGCAGGAAAGGGGCCCCAGGCACGAGGTGTCGCTTGGTCTTGCTAAGATCCAAAGAGAGGGGGGATGACACAAAACGCCAGGATGTGAGCTCTGCCTCTTCCATCTCCCCACCTGCAACATAAAGGACAGAGAGAGGCGGAGGACAGAGCCCAAGAAGAGAGAGACAGTGGGAGTGGCTTGACCGTTTCCCTCCCACAAGACAGTGAGCTCCCAGGGCACAGGCCACGGTATTCCTGTCTCTGCAATCTGAGGCCCAGCACAGGACAGTGAACAATGCATGTGCACTGGAGGAGTGAACGAATGAGCAGAATGAGCAAACAAATAGACTGAGCCAGGGAAAAGGGCCGAATCACAGAGACAGAGTTGGAGAGAGGACCAGGGTTCCTGGGTGTTTCATGGTTTTGAGTCTGAGATGAGGTGGGAGAAGTGGGGTAGTGTTGGTGCTGGAGGACAGAGGGTCAGCTCAGAGGTCAGAGGCCTGGGTCTGGGGTTACAATAAGGGAAAGTCACCCACCTGGAGACTCAATGATGGCTGCGGCAACGTAGAGACGCAGCCCCTGGAGGTCAGAAATGCTCATATTTAGCTTCTTCAGGGCATCCTGGAACTCTGCCTTTGAGAGGGAAATGTGGATCTGTCCATTCACCAGCTGGGGCACAGAAAGAAACAGAACATAGGGTGAGACTAAGTCTCCCACCTCACCTGCCTTGCTCCTTCCCCTACCCAGCCCCTATCCTCCTTCCTACCTTGGTCTGACTCTCCAGCCCCCGAAGGAAAGTCTTCTTACCATCCTCATCCAGGAGCCCAAAGCGCACATATGCCACGCCCTGCACTGGCTTCCCATAGATGTACCTGTCATGGTAGGAAGAAGAGGGTGGGCCAAGGGCTGGGGGGAATGATGGCCTGAGGGCAGGGAAGCAGGTGCCTATTCATACTGAGTAGGGAGCAGGACCCTGCGCTGGTGGGCAGAGGTGGGGAGGGAGGTGTTACCTGGCCTGGATGTCTAGCTGGATTTCATCAAGATGGTCTGGCACTGTCAGGATGTAGGGCTTTCCAGGGGTGATCTTCACCTCAAAGTTGGGAAGGACTGACCCAGGGTGAAGGAGTAGGCAGGTCAGACTCCAGTTCAAAGACTCTCCTCCACTCAGGGCTATGGCACCCATATCTCCCTGCCCTGAGCTTCTCCCACTACCTTTCCTTCCACCCTTATTTCCTTCAGGAAAGCAGCTGCCTGTCCCTCAAGTTTCCAGCTCTCACCATATTTCTTCACCTCAAACTGGGTGCTGCTGTTGGATTCCAGGCTATCTGAGAATCGGGCTGAGATCTTCCAGGTCCCTGGCCTGAGAATGGACAAGAAAGGGACTCAGCCACCTGTGCAGTGGGGCATGGAGAGCCAGTGGTCTGCTTCCCTGGGAAGAGGACTGTGGGGGTTAACCAGAGGCTCAGGAGGCTGAGGGCCAGGGCATCTCGGGATGTGCCTCTGCTGGGAGGCGGAGAGCCTAACAGGAATTGAGGTGGTATAGCTTGGGGACAGCCCCCAGATTGGGAGAGCTCACTGTGAGATGTCGGGGATCACAAAGTCATCCTGGAAGATGGATGACGGTAAGTACACCTCCTTCTTCCGCACGCGGAGGCCGTGAGAGTTCTGCAAGGGGAGAAGTGGTCACAGGCGGGAGGTCACAGCAGTGGCCAGGGGCAGAAGGCCAGAGGTCAGGGACTCACCTCCACTGTGACTGTGATGGCATCAGTGCTCGGGCGCATCTTTTGATCCAGAGCAAAGACCCGGTACCGAACTGGGAGTGGAGGACGAGAGAGGTGAGCAGGGTTCCATGTGCAAGGGGAGGGTGGATCCAACTCCACGGAGGGAGCAGGGGACAAATATTTCCTAAGCAGCCCTACATGTGGTACCTTCTTTCATGTTATCTCACTTAGGGAGCACCAAACACATCCTGAGAGAGCTTGGAGGGGGTTAAAGTTTGAGGCCCTGGAGCTGAGACTCACCCCGCTGGCCAGGGTTGTAAATGGGCTGGTCTGTCTGCAAAAAGAGGTGCCCCCGTCGAAAAGAGAACAGCAGGTTGACACCCTGGGTGTTTGTCTGTTTGGACAGGGAGTCCTTTAGCCATGACGACTGGGCCACCAGCTGGACCTCAGGGCCTCTGAGGAGTTGATGGAGGCCACAGCTCTTCACGTCTTTCCTGGGCACCTGTCAGGAGAGGGAGAGGGAGTGGGTCACAGAGCGAGAAAGAGCTGGCAGAAAAGGACAGAGACCAAGGGAGAAACATGGAAGGAGAATGCCAGGGTGGGAAGACAGGAGGGGAGGAAGCCAGTGGGAAGATGAAGACACTTACAAGACAGAGGGGAACCAGACGGGAGGCCCCCAGAAGCAGCAGGAGGGTGTGGGGTTCAGTTACCTGGATACTGAGGAGTGCGACTTTTTTTTCTGAGGTAAGGGTGAAGTCCACTTTTGGGGAGCAGGGGGCATTATTACGAGATGGGTTTCTCAGAAACACTGATCCTGTCACTACCTGTCCTTGGGGCACATCCTGGAGCTGCACCCCCACCGATAGGGGGACTCCCAGATGAACCACAGAAGGAGAGAACAGAAGCAACCTGGGGAGAACAGGCAGGATCAGCAGTCAGACTTCACTCTAACCCCTCCACCCCTGCTCTCCCTTACTGCTGAATTGGGTCCCGTTGCTGCCCTGTCCAGTCCAAGCAACCAGCATCCCGCCTTCAGGACCTGGGCTTCTGAAGAGATAAGGTGAAGAAGCTGGATGCCCAGATCAGCCCCCAGAGGAGCCTCATGGCTGGAGGATCCAAGAGGGGTTAGATTCGTCTGTCTGTCTGCTACCTTCTGGCCAAGCTAGGGCTTGGGACAGAGTTAACTCTGGACCTTGCTCCTCCCCTAGCCCAGCTAAGCTGGGAAACCACGTGACAGCCGAGAAATGCAACTGGCTTCAGGCCCAGTGTTGAGGGGGCGCCCAGGACACCTGGGTCTCCCAGAGAACCTCTGAGAGAATCTTGGCACAGAAATCACCCTGTCCTTTCCTGTTAACCCCTCTCATTCCAGTGCCTGTGCACCTCCCGCTACCAGGTATATCTGCATCAGGGTATAAGGTGCACACAATCCCATGTTACATGGCCATACAAGGGCCCAACATGGCTCACAAATACAGAATTTTTAAAGGCCCTCACAAAACAATGACAGGCTTCTAAGACACTTGTCTCTTACTTTCCTTCCAACACAAACCGAACTATACTAGGCTTTTGTTTTTTGTAGGCCCTAACAGAAATTCTGTGGTTTAGGAGATTAGGTGCACCCTCCCTACTCCACAGGGAGAATGGTCTGAATGTCACAGTGAACCCCTAACCCCTTTCCTCTCTGAACAACAAGGCAAAACTCAGACTTCACCTCTACCCCTAAACAAGGCACCCAAACACACACGTCACAGTGAATAAAGGGCATCCGGAAAATATCACAGGCAGAGGTACTTTATTTGGCAATTTTAACATGACATGTACGGAAAAAAACCCTGCTCTCCTTCACCTCCCCAGAAATCCCACCTTTCTATTTCAACACAGAGTAATAACAGCACCATTTTACATGAAAGGGAAGAGCCACAGCCTCGGCACCATTTCTGGTTTCACCTTCCATGGAAGGGCAGAGAAGCATTGCTCAAGCCCCACCACTGGGTCAGAGCCCAGGCAAACAGCAACAGTCACATCTGACCCTTTGCACAGACGAAAGCCCAACATTCATCCTGGCTCCCAAGCCTTCCCAAGGTGACGCTGTCTCAGCCACCATCATGCAGCTCTTCCAGTCCCCTCCCGGCCCACTCTGGGGAGCTGAGCAATGATAAGCAGAATCTTCATGTCTCTGGCAGGCGGAGGAGGGTTCCAGAAGTGGTAGAAATGCTGTGCAAGAGAAAAACAAGGCTGGAGCCAGGTGCCTAGGCCCAAGTTGTGAGGGGAACATAGAACTTGGGAAGGGGTGCTCCCCGGTTCCAGAGAGTCCCTGGCCTTCACTAGGGAATTAAGGGTGAGCTGGGAGGAAATCCAACCTTGGGTCATGGCTCTGTCATCTGCCAGAGGCCAGGGAAAGACTCACCAGTCCACTAGCTGGGCCCCAATGAGGTCGTGTACATGGTAGGTGAGGCCAAGCCGCACCACGGCAGGCGCGCGCCGGCCCAGGAGCTCTGATAGGAGCAGCTCCCGGTACTTGGCCTTCCGGACCATGCCAAGGACAGCCTGGCGCCCTGAAGGAGAAGTGGCACAGGAGAGGGGAAAGGTGAATAAGGCCTAGAGGTCTGAGGAGCCACCAAAAGGTAAGGGGCTACAGGCTTGAGCTGCAGATGGGATACCTTTAACAAAGTACTTGATGAATCTCCCAGCTCCAGGCACAGCTAGCCACCAGCTCCCAGCATCTCGGACAGTGAGGACTCCAGCATTCACCAGATGCCTGAGGGCAGTGGGAAGCCAGCAGAGATGAGGCCTGGGCTCTGAGAACCACCTCTCCTCCTCATCCGTTAATGTCTATACAAGTCTCCAGAAACATGGGCAACCATACAAGAGAGACTGGAGAACAAAACCCCTACCCGAGGCGGTTCTCTGCTCGCACCAGCTGCCTCAGTGGTGCAGTTGCTTGTTCCAGACCTCTGACCTGGACTGCCCTCCCTCCACTCTTTCTTTTCCTGCTGCTACAACTTGTTCATTTAAATAGCTTCTCTTCCCTGAGCACATGCCCTGACACACACTCAGTCTTAGGACCGAGGAGAGAAATCAGGGTCTTCCGCGCTGCGCTCCTGCCACCGCCTCCCGGCCCACAATAAAGTCCTGGAAGGGGACTCATGGCAGAGAACACCACGGCTCCCACCACATCTCCCTGAGAGTGTGTCTGCCCATGTGAGATCAGTGCTACAGTTCTTCAAATGCTTCCACTTATTCCATGGGTTACAAAGTAGGAGGCCTGAGACAGATGCAGCCTCTGAAAATTATATTTTTATTTATCTCCTCCCCAGTTGTTTTTTAGCTTTGGGGGTTTTATGTTTTAATGTGAATGTTTAGGGGTATCCCAACTCCTACCATTCTCTATCCTCTTAGTCCCAGTATGATTAACATCAAGTGTTCATGGTTCCTGCCAGGCCCCTGTGTGCTTTTGATAAGCCACCCAGAACTGAATTCTATTCCAGGGCTCTTTCTAAGGCCCCAGGTGAGACAGGCCTCCTCTCTTGTGGGGAGGAACACAAACTTGGGCCATTTTATTAAAAAGAAGAATCAGCCTTTTGACAGCTTTTTTGGCAGGTTTACCAAGAAAACACAGGACAGGCTGGATGAACTGGGGGGAGGCAGGGAGGCGCCAGATGCCTGACTTTGTTGGTTCCACAAGTCTCACGTGATTTCTGAGTCCCTGAAGCCAAAGGTCTGTGTCATTTGTTCCTGCTGGAAACTAAGGTCCCCACAGGCCGGAAGTACTGAAGCTAGAAATTTCTGCACTGCCCCAGCATACGGTCGGCCATCACAGGCCTTGAGGACCTAGAAGCAGAGATGGGAGACATGGTCCGTCCCCACCCTCACTCTCCACCAACCTCCACCCCCGAGATAGCATTTCTCTTCCTGCCTTCCCTCTTACTCAGATCCTTCCACCTCTCATAACTTTCTTCCTCCTCTTCCTCCTACTCCTTCTTCTCCTCCCCCTCCTCTCCCATCTCCCTCCCCACTCTTCCCTCTCTCACTCCTCCCTCTTTCCCTCCTATCTCTCTCCCTCACTACTTGCCAGGTCCCTGTGCCCTCTCCATGGGATGTGGGGGCAGGGAAATTCTTTCTTTTGTTTTTATTTCTGTTTCCCAACTTCCCTGTCTCCCCCAACCCGTGCCCTGCCCCTGGCACCCCTGACACACACAGTCACATACTCTGGTCCTGTAGTCCTCAGTGAAGATAATTCCATGGGCATCCAAGTCGAAGCCCAGCTGGACGATTCTGATCTCCCCCTGCTCTTGAAGCTCCTTCTGTCTCCATAGAGAAGGAAGTGAAAAGAGGGGTGTCAGGGTAAGATGCTCTGCTATACTCTGGGCACTCTCGGGCAGGGAAATTTTGTCTGCCAATATTGGGGCATTTTCTCTTAGTAAAGGAAAAACTGTGTGGGAAGATAATCAGGCAAATGACCAAGCTGCCTTTTCCAACTAGCTACCCACCCTCTCATCCACCTGCCTTATCAATGGCAAACAGTCAATATAATTTTCTAAGACCAGGCACTAAGATAAAATAGTGATTAAAATGCAGGCTCTGACTTCAAAACATTAACAGTCTAAATCCTGGGTGGGGTAAGGTGGGGAGGAGTATGGAATTCAATGTTGAAAATAAATAAAAATAAACCAGGACTTCTGTTTACCAGAATACAGTAAGAACTAATCCACCTGTTGAAAATTAACTAAAATGTTGGATAAAATGTTATTTAAAAATTGTTTAAGACCAGGCACAGTGGCTCATGCCTGTAATCCAGCATTTTGGGAGGCTGTGGTAGCAGGATCAATTGAGGACAGGAGTTCAAGACCAGTCTGGGCAACACAGTGAGACCCCCGTCTCTATAAAAAATGTAAAAATCTAGCCAGGCGTGGTGGCACAGACCTGTAGTCTTAGCTACTTGGGAGACTGAGGCAAGAGGATCACTTGACCCAGGCTGTAGTAAGTTATGATTGTACCTGGGCAACAGAGACCCTGTCTCTTAAAGAAAAATTGTTTAGACACTAAAGAGCTCACAAGATAACAGGAATTATCACTAATACAACATCTACATAGGCCAGATGTGGTGGTTCACGCCTGTAATCCCAGCACTTTGGGAGGCTGCGGCAGGCAGTCACCTCAGGTCAGGAGTTCACAATCAACCTGACCAATATGGTAAAACCCTGCCTCTACTAATAATACAAATATGAGCCAGATGTGGTGGTGTGCACCTATAGTCCCAGCTACATGAGAGGCTAAGACAGGAGAATTTCTTGAACCCGGAAAGCTGCTGTGAGCCAAGATCATGCCACTACACTCCAGCCTGGGTGACACAGTGAAACTCCATCTCAACAACAACAACAAAAAAGTAACTGGGGCTGGGCACGGTGGCTCGTGCCTGTAAACCCAGAACTTTGGGAGGCCACGAAGGGTGGATCACTTGAGGTCAGAAGTTCAAGACCAGCCTAGCTAACATGATGAAACCTAGTCTCAACTACAAAAATTAGCCTGGCTAACATGGTGAAACCCCGTCTCTACTAAAAATACAAAAAAACTAGCCGGGCATGGTGGCAGGCACCTGTAGTCCCAGCTACTTGGGAAGCTGAGGCAGGAGAATCATTGGAACCTGGGAGACGGAGGTTGCAGTGGGCCAAGGCCGCACCATTGAACCCCAGCCTGGGTGACAAGAGCGAAACTCCATCTCACAAAAACCAAAAACAAAGACAAACCAACAAACAAATACAAAAATTAGCCAAGCATGGTGGCAGGTGCCTGTAATCCCAGCTACCCGGGAGGCTGAGGCAGGAGAATCACTTGAACTCAGGAGGTGGAGGTTGCAATAAGCCGAGATCATGCCACTGCATTCCAACTTGGGTGACAGCATGAGATCCTGTCTCAAAAAAAAAAGTAATTGGAACATGAAGGGCATTTATCAATCAAGGCAAATCTGCCTAGAACATTTTCAAAAATAACTGGGTGCACAAGGAAACAAAACCCAAAGAGACAGTAAAAAAAAACCCAAAAGACAAGCAATAGTAGAATTATCAAAACGACTATTATAAAAAAACCAAAAAACTGGCACTTTGGGAGGCCAAGGTAGATGGATCATTTCAGGTTAGGGGTTCAAGACCAGCCTGGCCAACATGGTGAAAACCCATTCCTATTAAAAATACAAAATTAGCCAGGTGTGATGGTATATGCCTGTAATCCCAGCTACTCAGGAGGCTGAGGCAGGAGAATCGCTTGAACCCAGGAAGCAGAGGTTACAGTGAGCCAAGATCATGCCATTGCACTCCAGAACGAGGGGGGAATAGGGGCACCACCGCAGAAAGAAGGAAAAAAAAAAAAAATAAAAAAAAAAGCAAAACTATGCCCATAATGTAAAAAGGCAAGATGGAAAAATCTTAGAAGGGCCGGGTGAGGTGACTCATGCCTGTAATTCCAGCACTTTGGGAGGCCAAGATAGGTGTATCATGAGGTCAGGAGTTCAAGACCAGACTGGCCAAGATGGTGAAAACCCATCTCTACTAAAAATACGAAAATTAGCCAGGGATGGTGGCGTGTGCCTGTAATCCTAGCTACTTGGGAGGCTGAGGCAGGAGAATCGCTTGAACCTGGGAGGTGGATGTTGCAGTGAGCCAAGATCACGCCACTGTACTCCAGCTTGGGCGACAAAGCAAGACTCTATCTCAAAAAAAAAAAGCAGATATTTAAAAATGATTAATAATGAAAATAAAGGCCAGGCGTGGTGGCTCATGCCTGTAATCCCACGGTGGCTCATGCCTATAATCCCAGCACTTTGGGAGGCCCCAAGCAGATCACCTGAGGTCAGGAGTTCAAGACCAGCCTGGCCAACATGGTGAAACCCTGTCTTTACTAAAAATACAAAAATTAGCTAGCTGTGGTGGTGCGTGCCTGTAGTCCCAGCTACTCAGGAGGCTGAGGCAGGAGAATCGTTTGAACCTGGGAAGTTGAGGTTGCAGTCAGCCAAGATTACATCACTGCACTCCAGCTTGGACAACAGAGCCAGACTTCATATCAATAATAATAACAATAACAATGAAAATATATACCAAAATTTGTGTGTGAGAGAGAGATACATATATAACTACTTAGAAGGGAAACTACGGCCTTACATGCATATAGTAAAAAAGAAAGGATGAAGATAATAGAAAAAATAAAGTAAAATAAACCCCAAGGGAGAAAAAGCAGAAAAACATGCAAAGAAAGCAAAAAAGCCAAAGGTTGATTCTTTAAAAGAATAAGCCACTGGTGAGACTGACAAGAGAAAGGATAGGAGGAACCAGAAAAAGCACAGATAGCCAACAGAGAGAATGAAGAATGCTGGATGCAGTGGCTCATGCCTGTAATCCTGGCACTTTGGGAGACAGGAGCAGGAGCATCACTTAAGGCCAAAAGTTCAAGGCCAGCCAGGGCAACATAGTGGGATTTCATCTCTAAACAAACAAACAAACAAATAAACAAAAAGTTAGCCAGGCATGGTGGCATATGCCTATAGTCCTAGCTTCCTAGCTACTGAGGAGGCTGAGGTGGGAGGATTGCTAGAGCCCAGAAGTTCAAGGCTGCAGTGAGCATGACTGTACCACTACACTCCAGCCTGAACAACATAGCAAGACCCTATCTCTTAAAAAGAAAGAAAGAAAAAGAAAAAGAAAGAAAAAAGAAAGAAAGAAAGAAAGAAAGAAAGAAAGAAAGAAAGAAAGAAAAATGGGTCATCACTACAGATCCAACAGATAACACGATTACAAACTTTATGCCAATAAATTTGAAAGTTTTAAATGAAATTGACAAATTCCCAGAAAAACGGAATTAGTTTCACTAACATGGAAAATTAGGATATATTCATAAACTGAAAATCTATGAAAATCAATTAACTATACCTACATATAACTTGGAAGAATCTCAAAAATATTCAATTTACAAATATATAAATAATGACAGTATTTTGGTCTATTCCTGCTGCTGTGACAAAATGAGTTAGGGTACTTTATAAAGAAAATAAATTTATCTCTCACAGTTCTAGAGACTGGAAGTCCAAGGTCAAGGCACCAGTAGTTTTAGTGCCTGCTGAGAACCCAGTCTCTGCTTCTAAGATGTGTTTTTATTGCATCCTCTGAAGAGGATGAACACTGTGTCCTCATATGGTGGAAGAGATGGAAGGAACAGGCAGCTCTCTGAAGCCTCTTTTACTTTTTTTTTTTTTTTGGAGACAGACTTGCTCTGTAGCCCAAGCTGGAGTGCAGTGGTGCAATCTCAGCTTACTGCAACCTCCGCCTCCCAGGTTCAAGTGATTCTCCTGCCTCAGCATCCTGAGTAGCTGGAATTACAGGTACATGCCACCACAACTGGCTGATTTTTGTATCTTTAGCAGAGACAGAGTTTCACCATGTTGGCCAGGCTGATCTCAAACTCCTGACCTCAGGTGATCTGCCCACCTCAGCCTCCCAAAGTGCTGGGATTACAGGCATGAGCCACCATGCCTGGCTTTATTTATTTATTTATTTGAGATGGAGTCTCACTCTGTTGCCCAGGCTGGAGTGCAGTGGTGCCATCTCGGCTGATGGCCACTCCGTCTCCCAGGTTCAAGCGATTCTCCTGTCTCAGCCTCCTGAGTAGCTGGGATTATAGGCGCCCACCACCACGCCCGGCTAATTTTTGTATTTTTGGTAGAGACAAGGTTTCACCATGTTGCCCAGGCTGGTCTCGAATTCCTGGCCTCAGGTGATCCGCCTGCCTCAGCCTCCCAAAGTACTGGGATTACAGGAGTAAGCCACCTCACCCAGCTTGATGCCTCTTTTGTAAGGGCATTAATCCATTCACAAGGGCAGATCCTTCATCACTTAATCACTTCACATAGGCCTCATCTCTTAATACTATCACATTGCATATTAGATTCCAACAGATGAATTTTGGAGGGACACACATCCAAACCATGGCATTCTGTCCTTGGTGCCCCCAAATTTATTTCCTTCTCACATGCAAAATACATTCATACCATCCCAATAGCTCCCAAAGTCTTAACTTGTTCCAGCACCCCTTCAAAAGTCTAAAGTCCTAAGTCTACTCTAAATATCATCTAAATCAGATATGTGAGACTCAAAGATATATTTCATACTGAGACAAATTGCTCTCCAGCTGTGAACCTGGAAAATCAAACAAGTTATGTGCTTCTAAAATTCATACGTTGGGGCCAGCCACAGTGGCTCACGCCTATAATCCTAGAACTTTAGGAGGCTGAGGTGGGAGGATCACCTGAGTCTGGGAGGTCAAGGCTGCTGTGAGCTGAGTGCACCACTGAACTCCAGCCTCCAGACAGTGAGAGATCCTGCCTTAAAAAAAAAAAAAAAAAAAAAAAAGTGGGGCCTTTGGGAGGTGATTAGGCCATGGGGGCTGTACTGTCTTGAACAGTCCTTCCAAAAGAGGCTTCAGGCTGGGCATAGTGACTCACGCCTGTAATCCCAACACTTTGGGAGGCCAAGGAGGGCGGATTACCTGAGGTCAGGAGTTCGAGACTAGCCTGGCCAGCATGGCAAAACCCCATCTCTACTGAAAATACAAAAATTAGACAGGCATGGTGACAGGCGCCTGTAATCCCAGCTACTGAGAATCACTTGAACCCGGGAGGCAGAGGTTGCAGTGAGCCAAGGTTGTGGCATTGCACTCCAGCCTGGGCGACAGAGCAAGGCTCTGTCTCACAAAAAAAAAAAAAGCTTCAGAGGGTTGCCTGGCCTTTCTCTCTCTTCTGCCATGTGAGTACATAGCAACACAGTAACATTTTGGAAGCTACTGGTATCTGATCTTGGGTTTTCCAGCCTTTAAAATATGAAATAAATTCTGTTGTTTATAAATTACTCAATCTCAGAAATTTTGTTATAGCAGCATGAATGGAGTGTAAGACATATGGTGAAGTTTAAAAATGGGTAAAATTAAGCCATGTTGTTCACACATATAAGTGGTATAAAGAAAACCAAGGGGGCTGGGCGCTGTGGCTCATGCCTATAATCCCACCACTTTGGGAGGCCAAGATGGCCAGATCACGAGGCCAGGAGTTCAAGACCAGCCTGGCCAGCATGATGAAACACCACCTCTACTAAAAATACAAAGATTAGCCAGGTATGCGTTTGTAGTCCCAGCTTCTTGGGAGGCTGAGACAGAAAATCACCTGAATCCGGGAGGTGGAGGCTGCAGTGAGCTGAGATCACACCACTGGCCTCCAGCCTGGGTGACAGGGCGAGACTCCATTTCAAAAAAAAAAAAAAAAAAAAGAGAATGAGAACTAAGGGAACAATTACCATAGCAGTCATCTCCCAGGAACATTCTGATCAGAGACGTTTTGATCAGAGAAGAATATACATGGGATACTGGCCATGTTCTATAATTTGTCCTAGGCAGTGGCTAGATGGGTATCTGCTTTATAAACATTATTTAAATTACGTATGTTTGTATTTTCATTCTGCAATTTTCAAAGGTTTTTAAAAATAAAAGCTAACACCAATACATTAAAAACAAATACTCTTTAAGGAGTGGTTCCATCTGGTATGCTTCCTAACACGAGCCTTAGTGAGGGAGACTAGCTCTCCCTTCCTTTTCTTCCCTCTTTTCTTGACAGATCACTATTAACCTTCTACCTGCTAAATCCAGATTTCAGTTCGAGGTTTTTTTGTTGTTGTTGTTTTCATTTTTTTTTCTTTTTCTTTCTTTCTTTTTTTTTTTTTAATGTGTGTATTCTTGTTCTTTTATCTTTTTTTTTTCTTTGAGATGGAGTTTTGCTCTTGTTGCCCAGGCTGGAGTGCAGTGGTGTGATCTCAGCTCACCGCAACCTCCACCTTCCCAGTTCAAGGGATTCTCCTGCCTCAGCCTCCTGAGTAGCTGTGATTACAGGTATGCACCACCACACCCAGCTAATTTGTATTTTTAGTAGAGATGGGGTTTCTCCATGTTGGTCAGACTAGTCTCAAACTCCTGACCTCAAGTGATCTGCCTACCTTGGCCTCCCAAAGTGCTGGGATTACAGGCATGAGCCATCGTGCCCAACCTCATTTTCATTTTTTTAGAGACAGGGTCTCACTCTGTCAGCCAGGCTGGGGTGCAGTCATGCATCATAGCTCACTGCAGCCTCAAACTCCTGGGCTCAAGCGATCCTTCTGCCTCAACTTCCCAAATAACTAGAATTACAGGTGCACACTACCATGCCCAGCTAAGAATTTTTGTGTTTTAGTTTATTTTATTTATTTAGTAGAGATGGGGGATCTCACTTAGTTACTTAGTAAATATGGGGTCTCACTTTGTTGCTCAGGCTGGTCTCAAACTTTTGGTTTCAAGCTATCCTCCTGCCTCAGCCTCCCAAAGTGATGGGATTACAGGTATGAGCCACCACACTCAGCTTAGATTTGTTTATGTTTTACTTTACCTCTTCCCTCTTCTTAGACATGGGGCACTGGCTTGAATCACAGGTTGTAATACTGCCAACTACTTCACTTTCTCAAAATTCTCTTTACTTTCACAATAGGCCTCTTCCTGGGTTACTTTTTTTTTTTTTTTTTTTGAGACAAGGTCTAGCTCTAACACCCAGGCTGGGGTGCAGTGGTGCTATCTCAGCTCACTACAACATCTGCCTCCCCAGCTCAAGCAGTCCTCCCACCTCAGCCTCCCCAGTAGTTCTACAGGCATGTAACACCATGCCTGGCTAATTTTTGTATTTTTTATAGAGATGGGGTTTTGTCATGTTGCCCATGCTGGTCTCGAATTCATGAACTCAAGAGATCCACCCACCTCAGCCTCCCAAAGTCCTGGGATTGCAGGTGTGAGCCACTGTGCCAGCCTCTGGTTTCCTCTTAACTTAGGCAATTCTTTCTCTGCCTCTGTCGTATATTCCTCTTCTTCTGCTTTCCCTTTCCATCAGTGGATCTCAAATTTTAAGGCACACTTAAAAAGTACTTGAGACAGTTCAAAAATGTAGATTCCCAAATCTACCAAGAGATTGTAAATTCATTAACCTTGGATGAGTGCCAGGAACCTATATGCTTTTAATAAGCAACCCATGTAATTTTAACACAGGCAATAACTGAGGTCATACATTCAGTAACACTGCCTTAAATGATTGTGTTTCCCAGCATTAGGGATTTGACCCAATTGTCTTCCACTCTAAATCTGGAGTCCTTAACCACGGATCTTGGAGGATTAGTGAAATATATCCCCCCTAATTGTACATATACTCTGTGTATATGTGACATGCATGCATTTTTCTGAAAAGAGATAGCCATAGCTTTTATCACCTTTTAACGCTTATAAAAGGTTAGAAATCACTCCTCTACCCACTCTTCCTACTGGATCTCACCCACATACACAGAATTAACCACTTGCTATTCACATCTCCATGACTTGTTCTACATCACTGGCCCAGAATTCTCTCCAACTCTCATATCTAACTGTCTAATGCTTTTGTCTTTGGAGGCTCCATATGCACCATCAACTCAACTTGTACAAAATTAAACACAACATCTACACTCCAACAACTAAATGTGCACCTAATATCACCAGACACGCAGTCATCTGGAAAGTCTGAGTTGTCCTCGACTCCTCCCTCTTCCTCACTCTCCTCTCCCTACCTGCTGCACTGACCTAGTTTAGGCCTTCACTTCTCAGATGCAGTATCTTCTTAGCTGACCTCTCTGCCTCATCCACTAACTCCAATACACCATTCCCTCTCCTCTATGACATTCTCTACCAGCTCATCACCTCAGTGTAAGATGGAAACCACACTGATGTACAAGGCCTGTCATGATCTGACCTCTGACTGCACTCCCAGGGGTAAACCATGCCCCATGACTCGGTTTCCCCAAAACCCTCGTTCTTCTACCTCCCAGATTTGAAATGCCCTGTACTCTCTGCGGGCCTTTTAACAGGGTCTGTAGCGTTCTCTGTGGCACCCCAGTGCCTGGCACAGTGCCCTCCCCTGAAAGGCCTAAAGCTTGCTGAGCGGCTGGCAGAGTGATTGAGTGACAGGAAAATTTAGGAGTTAGGAAAGGGGCCTCAGGCGGTCGCACCGATGCCCCTCACCAGCTGCCGGTCGGCCACGGTCCTGTCAGGCACGAGGCTGTACACCTGGCTTCTCAGCGCGATGGGCGGCAGCGCGTCCTCAAACAGGCCTCGCGGGAACAGCTGCATGAGCTCTGAGACAGCCGCGCGCGCCGACCCTGGGCAGAGAAACCGGGTCACTGACAGGGAACTGGGGCGGGGACGCTGTTCTCACAAAACTCTAGGCCACCGGAAGCGAGGCCCCGCCCAGCTGGGGTCTTTAGCCCCGCCCCGGGGTTGCCATGGTTACCTAGTTCTCCCCGCAGAGGATCCGACTCCACAGGCCCTTCTTTCCGCCGCCTCTTAAGTCCAGTGGTCTCCGGGACCAGGCGATGCCTCTTCCGGCTCATATCCCGGGATTTTATGATACCAGGGAAGAGGTAGGGGTAGAGGGACGATAACCTGAAAATAGGGTCTTCCGGCGCAGAGCAGTGACGTACGGCCTCCCCGGGCGTCCCTCCTAGGAGACCAGGTGACCCCCCCTCCCCGTAAGTACCAAGACGTGATGACGAAAGGGGCGTCAACTTGTCATCCCTCAGGCCCGTGCTGGAAGGGGTGGTGCCGACGCATATACCAGCACCACCTCCGCCGGGCCGGGCCCCACGCCTGCAGCGGATTGGGTCCCTCCAAGAGCACGCACGCCCTGGGACTCGTGGGCGGTGTGGAGGGGCGCCGGGGGCCACGTTGGGATCAACCTCCTGCGAGAAGCTCATACCTCCCCCGCTCCGCGAAGAGTTTACCCGCCACTGTCGCTGAATGATTGCATCATCGAAAGCAGAAAAACCACTTTTGCATCCTTCGGCCTCTGTGACGTCAGAGCCCTGCGGAAGTGCAAGTTGGGCAGGCTTTGAGGTAACCAGATTCTTGATCTGAGCGCAGACGTCCTTCCTAACCTCACTGCAGGAGAACCTGAAGGGTGGGTGGGTAAAGGGCAAGGAAAGAGGCAGGATGAGAGCTTGGCCTAGGTGCCGTCTGAGGGGCCTGCATGTTTCAAGGCCAGAGCCTGGAGATCAGGTGGCTCGCTTAGCCCTAAACCACATTCACCCTTCTCCAGGCCTCCTCTGTAAAATGGAAACTCTTTCCCCCTGCCTCCCGTAGGACTTCATGGAGCCCAGGGGGACCAAGAGAGAAGCTGGGAAGACGGAGGTAGCTGAGCCTCGGAACAAACTACCCCGTCCAGCACCTTCTCTGCCAACAGACCCTGCCCTCTACTCTGGGCCCTTTCCTTTCTACCGGCGCCCTTCGGAACTGGGCTGCTTCTCCCTTGATGCTCAACGTCAGTACCATGGAGATGCCCGAGCCCTGCGCTACTACAGCCCACCCCCCACCAATGGTCCAGGCCCCAACTTTGACCTCAGAGACGGATACCCGGATCGATACCAGCCCCGGGACGAGGAGGTCCAAGAAAGGCTGGACCACCTGCTGTGCTGGCTTCTGGAACACCGAGGCCAGTTGGAGGGGTGAGCAAAGCATAGCAGGCAGTAGATCTGGAGACATAAATCTGCCCTCTAAAATTAGGAGAGCCAAAGCTGGGGTGAGAATGACTCCTTAGAAAAAACTTAGGCTATTCTTGGGGGGGAGCATCTCACTAATGCTTGAGTCAGAACTTCAGGCTGTAACTCTCTCTCAGGGGTCCAGGCTGGCTGGCAGGGGCCATAGTGACGTGGCGGGGGCACCTGACAAAATTGTTGACGACACCATATGAGCGGCAGGAGGGCTGGCAGCTAGCAGCCTCCCGGTTCCAGGGAACACTGTACCTGAGTGAGGTGGAGACACCGGCCGCGCGGGCTCAGAGGCTTGCTCGCCCGCCGCTTCTCCGGGAGCTTATGTATATGGGATACAAATTCGAGCAGTACATGTGTGCAGGTGAGTTGCCCCTGCTTCATAGCCCCTTTCCCCTTCCCAGAGATTGAGAGCCCCCCACCCCTGCTGCTGCTTCTCTCCTTATGCAGACAAACCTGGAAGCTCCCCAGACCCCTCTGGGGAGGTTAACACCAACGTGGCCTTCTGCTCTGTGCTACGCAGCCGCCTGGGAAGCCACCCTCTGCTCTTCTCAGGGGAGGTAGACTGCACAGACCCCCAGGCCCCATCCACACAGCCCCCCACCTGCTATGTGGAACTCAAGACCTCCAAGGAGATGCACAGCCCTGGCCAATGGAGGAGCTTCTACAGGTTCAGGATAGGGGTGGGCAGGGCGAAAGCCTAGACTTGAAGGCTGGGAAAGGGACTTGGAGAGGAGGGTGAAGGCAGAATGGATGGTAGACAAGGGGTGCCACTGACCCCTTGCTTTTCCTGACAGACACAAGCTCCTGAAATGGTGGGCTCAGTCATTCCTTCCAGGGGTCCCGAATGTTGTTGCTGGCTTCCGTAACCCAGAGGGTTTTGTCTCTTCTCTCAAGACCTTTCCTACCATGGAGATGTTTGAATATGTTAGGGTAAGGGAATGGTGTTGCAGCTCCCATCGTATCCCCAAACACCAAGACCACAGGTCTAACGTCCAGGGCAGCAGCCTGCCTTCCCCTCCTCCCACCACCGCGACTGCCAGTCTTATGCCTCCTTTTCTGTCTGTTCCAGAATGACCGTGACGGCTGGAATCCCTCTGTGTGCATGAACTTCTGTGCTGCATTCCTTAGCTTTGCCCAGAGCACAGTTGTCCAGGATGACCCCAGGTGAGGCATTCAGCTGTCCCTCCCCTCTGGATCACAGGATCCGGCCTCCAGCCCTTAACTGATGCCTCCATCTGCCCCCCAGACTCGTTCACCTCTTCTCTTGGGAGCCTGGCGGCCCAGTCACCGTGTCTGTACACCGAGATGCACCCTATGCCTTCCTGCCCATATGGTATGTGGAAGCCATGACTCAGGACCTCCCATCACCCCCCAAGACTCCCTCCCCCAAATAGTGATGCTTTAGAGGGGGGGCAGTGATATCTCTGTGCGGATAATAAAAGCATATTTCTAAGAGGTTCTCCTGCTATGTCTTCTTAGCTGAGTCATCCCTGCCCAACAAGTCAAGCACACACAGTGGTTTACTGTTTTATCATCACATTTTTACATGGGGCATTCACTGGGTGTAAAGGCTGGCCGCAAAGACAATATCCCGCCGTAGCAGGGTAGCCGCTGTCTCCATCTTGGCACCCAGGACAGGCTCTCCTACCAGGCGGGCAGCCCCCCGCAGTGAGCGACACATCTCCGCCAGGCGCTGAATGCAGCGGACAATGAGGCCCTCGGGAGTCCCTGAGAGCCCTGCCAACTCGGAGAAGGGCTGTGGGGAAAGCAGGGTGAGGACTGGATGTGCCCACCCTGGGCAGGCTCTCCCCAGCCAGCCATCTGCAAAATCCCAAACCCCAGGTACTCACCATGCCCCGGGCCCACTCATACACAACCTCGACCAGACCAAAATTCAGCTCCCCAACAAATTCCTCCACTGTCTGGTTCAGGCCACAAGCCACCTGGACCTCACCAATCCGCTTGGCCACAGCCCGGACACATTCTATTCCCTGCAGAGATGAAGGAAAGGTTAAGGCCTGCCTTCCTGCTCCAGGACAGGGAAGGACCAGATCAAGGAGGCAGCTATGCCCACCCCTGGGGCACTTACAGGGCTAGAGGGGGTCACCTGGGAGACTACCTGAGGGTAGAGGAAGGGAATGCCACAGCCCTGGCAGGGAGAAAGGGCTGGTGTCCCCTACCTGCTTGAGGGTGTTTGGGAGCTGATCCCCAGCATCCCCAGGGCTCTGGCAGACCAGGCCAGAAAGCAAGGCAGCAATCTCCTCAGGCCGCAAGGTACTTAGTGCATTGTCAAACATGAGCTCAGTGAGAAGCAACTCATGGCTGCTCATGGCACAAGCCACCCGCCCTGCCAGTTTCACGGTGCCCGCCTCATCCACGTAACCCAGGGTTCGGAGCACCTGCAAGAAAAAGGGTGGGTGTTGGACAACTTGCTGTCCCCGCCTCCCCAGCCCCCCTGCCCCAACCACTGACCCACCCACCTCTACTCGCTGGTGGTACTCAGGAAGCAGCAGCAGTGACTGATCCGACAGTAGGAAGCGCAGCCGCTCCATCTCCCTCTGTATCTGCATTCGCTCCCGCAGCTTTAGGTACTGCAGAGAGCCACCCATCAGCCTTCTCCTGCCCCTTAGCAGGGGTGCACTGAGGACAAGGGCTGAGAGGGGGGTGGCTGGTCTACAGGGGACCAGAGAGAACAAGCCCCCACTCCCAGCTTGGGAGTTAGCACCCGGGCCCTACCTGGGCAGGAAAACGGGGGCTGTGTACACACTGAGCCCCCCGGATCAGCTCCTCCAGCTTCCGGGCCCGGAGCCCACCCTCTACAACTGACACATCTTTGAGCTGCAGGTCATTGACAGGGTCGAGGGTCGGGGGTCCAGCTGGGTGGGCCTGAGCCAGACGCAACAGTTCCTGGACAGCAGTGGTCACGGCTGCAAGGGGAGGATCCTTCCTGAAGAGGGAGCAGATCTTAAGATCTGGAGTAAGATCTTCTCTCCCACAGAATCCCCCCTCAGGCTGTGGGAGCCCTCCTACTACAACCCCCACACCATGGTCTCCCTCAGGCTGGGGGAAACTCCCAGACCACTGCCCTACCCGCTCTACATGCCCCTCCCGAATGCTAAAGGGCCTCCTTAGCATCTCTGACTTGTATTTTGGCTGCTGCCTCTTGCTGAAGTCCTCCAAGATCTTCTCCCCATTCACCCGGAGCACCTTGGTGGTGATGGCAGCTATATCTCCTGGCTGAAGCTTGATCACGGTGTGGTCACAGGGCCCTGTGAAAAGGAGAGAGGAGAGCAGACCTTTCCACAGACCCAGGCATCCTGCTTATACTGCTGGCAGAAAGCAGGCATCTGCCACACTCTCACCTTCAGGCAGGAACAGCTTGAATCCCACGAGGTCATCTGGATAGGGCACATCTGGAGTGGCTGGCCCCCTGTCCTGTGGGTCCTTGGACAAGGGCTTATCACACAAGACCAGGGTTGTGAATACTCTGCTGGTGGAGTTCGAGGAGACCTGGGGGTGGTCAGAGAGACCAGGAGAGGGGGGCGTGAGGAGTAGACATCAAAGGTAGAGACCAGATACCCACTCTTGGGCAGGAATCAGGCAGCAACCATGCAGAGCTCACCAGTAGGGAGGGGTGACCAAGTCAAGCAATCAGAGCAGACTTCTTGGGGGGTGGGAGGAAGGAGTGAGCATGATGTTGTGGTGATGGAAAGGGAGGGGGTGAAAAGGAGGGCAAGCAGGGGAAATGAAGGCCCTGTTGTGATGCAACCTGCCCCCTGGCCAAGTGGGGAAATGGAGAGAGGGCTTGCTCCCTCCCACACTCTGGGGTCCAAATTCCCATCACCCTTACCTGTAGGATCACTCCCAGTGCATTGTGATGCTCCTGATTCTTCACGACCACCACCCTTCCTGCTGAGAGAGACTTCAGTCCATTCACAGACTCCACGATGTGCCGCTGAAGAGCAGGGATGCACGAAAAGGACAGATGGGAGGTGGCATCACGGGGACAGATACTTGGACTAAGTTTAGCCGCAGCTAGAATGACACAATGTCTTCCTCCCTTCTCCTTTCACCTCCTCAACACACAGTTGCTCACCTGGATCATGTGCTGGGTCTCTGTCAGTTCCTCCCCCCAGCTGTAATATTCAGGCAGGTCAACCAGTTGGCCAGTCACATCAGGCTCCTCCAAAGCTCCCAGCCTCTTGGTCAGTTCGGCCAGGGATTGTTCATGGGCCTTGGGTGGAGGCAGGGAGAAGCTGTGAAAGGGGAGTCTCCAGGCCCAGTCTGCCACACCCCCCACCCTCTACACACTGGCCTCTGGATGCCTACCTCTTCCCAGCCTGGCTTTGTCCAACCTCCTGCTCCACAGATGCGTCACCCCAGGCTCCTTACCTTGCTGTCCTTGCGGGAGGGAAACTCAGAGAAGCTCCTCTTCATCATGTCCTCCACCCTGAGGGCATCCACCCGCAGCAAGTTGAGGATCATAGTGTACGTGAGGCGGAACTGGGACTGCAGCTGGGATGGCTTCCCCTGGAGAAGTCAGTGAGATCAGGCTGGGACCCAGTGCACCCAGCCAGTCTTCTGGACTGGGCCTGCTCCAGTCAAATCTGGTCCTCACTTGCAACCATGGGGCCTTTGACAAACCACTTGCTCACCTCTTCTATAACATAAGGGAGCAAACTGAAATAAATAGATTGTCAAAGGCCACATCTAGCTCCATAGTCACAGGGGAAAAACTGGAAGCCACGGGCTCCAATCTCATCCTTGGATTCGCTCACTCCTACCTTGGCTTCTCCCAAGTAAAACAAAAACGTCAGAGAAACCTGGGTACTGTGGCTCACACCTATCATCACAGCACTTTGGGAAGCTGAGGCAGACAGATCGCTTGAGCCCAGGAGTTCAAGACCAACCTGGGTAACATAGCAAAACCTCATCTCTACAAAAAATAGAAAAACAAACCAAAAAAAAAACAATTAGCCAGGCATGGTGGCATGTGCCTGGAGTCCCAGCTACTTGGGAGGCTGAGATGGGAGGATCACTTAAGCCTGGGAGACAGAGGTTGCAGTGAGCCAAGATTGTGCCACTGCACTCCAGCCTAGGTGACAGAGTGAGTCTCTGTCTCAAAAAAAAAAAGAAGTCAGAAGAGAGGAGAATGGAAGAGAGAATCCAGCAAGGTCCTGGAGCTGGGCCCCTGCCCAGGATGCTGGCCCACTCACCATCATCATGCGGTGCAGGTCTGCCATCTCAGGCACTCGGCCCTTGCAGAGCAGGATAACGGTGCCCGTGGGGTCCAGGCCCCTCCGCCCTGCCCGGCCTGCCATCTGCACATACTCCCCAGGGAGCAGGTCCCGGAAGGTAGAGCCATCGTGCTTGCGCATGGAGTCAAACACTACTGTGCGAGCTGGCATGTTTACTCCCATGGCAAAGGTCTCTGTGGCAAACAAGACCTGGGACAGAGAGGAACAGAAAGGATCAGCAAAGACCACACACCACACCACACACACACACACACACACACACACACACACACACACACACCCCCCCCCCCCCCCGCCCTGGGCAAGCCCGCCTTACTCTGTAGACACAAGGCACCATCCCAGTTATGGGACCTCACTGAACTCTCTAGGCAAGTCTACAAGGTAGGTGTGATTGTTTTCCTCATTTTACTTATGAGTCTACTTATTTCTATTTCTTTCCTTTATCCCCATATCCCACTCCCACCCCCAACTGTAATCATTCCAATGTATCTAACAAATATCTTTTTATATGAATACGTTCTTATAGAAAGTATCTTCTTTTGTGAGCCTATAGTTTATAATTCATATAAAAGATGGTTATATATCTGATTGTTTTCTTGCTTCTTTTCCTCCACCTAGTGTTTCAACATCTGTCCACGTTCCCGTGGTCACATCTAACCCACTGCTTCCAAATGCAGCCGAACACTAGGGGTGCAACCCCGACACTAACCTTCCCTCTCTCCCAGTGAAGGGCACCCTGGTACCACCAGCACTCTGCCACCACGAACAAAAGAAGGGTGTACATGTTCTCTCACAGAACAGCGTGAGAATTTTTTTTACCAGGGAATGAAATATAGGGTCAGAGTATATTGTTATTTTGCGTAAATAGCACCTGGGTGTACTCCAAGCTGGCTAGGAATCCTGTACAAGGACTCCTGGAATCCTACGGTCTCCTACATCTCTGGCCACACTCTGCATTAACTCATTTCCTAAATTTTACCAGTCTAATAGCTGTAAAGTCATATTTTGTGAGTACTTCAGTTTGCATATTTCTGATTACTAATAACTTTTTGTATGCTTGCTAGCTTCCCATGTTTCTTTTCTGAGACCTATGTGTTCATATCTTATACATCCCCATTTTATGATGGGAAACTTAAAGTTCAGGAAGACTGAATAATTTGTCCAGGATGAAACTGTGAATGCACGGCAGAGCTGGGATTCAAACCCAGGGAGTCTGGATCCAGAGCCCAAGATCTTAACCACAGCACTGGCCTGCCTAAACCTCTGCCCTCTGGGCAGCCCCTAAGGGAACAACAAGCACCCTGGGGGGCCCCTTTCCCACCACCACATGCACCTTGACCAGGCCACGGCTGAAGAGCATCTCCACAATCTCCTTGAGGATGGGCAGGATGCCGCTATGGTGCACACCCAGGCCACGATGCAGGAGCTCTGACATGTGCAGGACCTGTGGTGGAAGGAGGCCCATGGTCAGCGATGGGGTCCCAGAATACCCTATCCCCACCAGTCTGCCAAACGTGTGCATGCACACACATATACACACACAGATGCACCTGGGGCAGCTGGCGGTCAGAGCCACGGAGGCGAGCAAGGCAGCGCTGCAGGAAGAGGTGGATCTCACTCTTCTCTGAACTGGTGGTGAGGTCAAGGGAGGTGAGGCCTGAGGCCTGCTCATCACAGCGGCCCCGGGAGAAGGTGAACACCACCACAGGCAACTGGGCACGTGTGCGGAGGGAGGTCAGGAGGGACAGGTACACTCCGCGGTCCTGGGGAAGGAAGGGGAAGGGGCAGAGGTTGAGTTCCTGAACCAATGAGAAGTGAACTAGTGTTAACTGGGGCAGTGCTCAAAGCTCAAGTCAAAACCCCTGGCGGACAAGGAAAAAAAGATGGAGGAGAAACAGGTGCTGGCAGGTATAAAACCCTCCCAGTTCTCACCTGTGCAGGGCCCCCCTGATGTGTGGGCTGCTTGGCCCCAAAGGTCTGGGCGTGTTTGCTCATTCTCTCCTTCTTGGCCTCCACAGCTGCATAGTACCTAGGGCACAGGGAGGGGTAGCCGTCATGCCCAGCTGGAGGCCCAGCCCTGACTCTTTCCCCCATCTCTGGGCTTACCCTTTTGTATGGAAGGCTCCTCGGGAGTCCAGCAACAAAAAGAGCTCTCCCTGGGTCTTGGGACTGTTCCCTGTGAAAAGATAGTGCTCCAGGGGCACAGGGCGGGTTACGGTGCTAATCACATAGATCTGACGACGCTTCAGTCGCCTTAAGAGAGGAGAGGGCAGCACGTCAGGGGTGAGAGTGTGGGAAGGAACCCACATCCCCACCCCCTTCCCTACCCCTCCAACTTTCCTGTCTTTTCTGAGACCCAGAATGGAAGGCTATCCCCCAACATCCCATCTGAACGTGCAAGGTAATCTGGACCCAAAGGGGACGCCACAGCCACCAGGTGAGACATGTCCCCCAGAATCACTCCTAAGGCCTGACCGCTCTCCTTGCTGTGGTAAACTCAGTCCCCCCACCCCAACCAAGGAGTACTGTAGCCCTCTTCACCCAGGCAACCTGGAACACCCATCTCACCCAATCCAGTCAGCAAACTCAAGGGCATTGGGGACAGTGGCACTCAGAAGGATGATAGAAACGTGGTCAGGAAGCATGATGAGCACCTCCTCCCATACGACCCCACGCTGGGGACAGAGAGGGAAGAGAGGTCATAGGAGTGCAGCCTGCCCTTCTGCCCCTAAAGAGGCACGGGATTCCTTATGGGGGTCAAGAAAGCAGTATTCTACACCTGAGTGTGTAGAATAGGAGCTGCTCAACTGGTCCCAAAGGAGAGGGCTGCCGGGATCTGGGGAGCCCATGATTCTTACCTCGGCATCGTTGATATAGTGAACCTCATCAAAGATGACCCACTCCAGGTCCCGGATAACATCGGAGCCGCTGTACAGCATGGAGCTAGGGAGAAGGGGCTGAGGGTTGACCCCTGAGTGGCTCCCGTCTCCACCCCTCCTCAGATAGCACACTCTCCTGAACAGCCACATCTTCCTAGCCAAAACTCCCCTGTATTGAGTGTCTCTCTCTCTCACCGAAGGATCTCTGTGGTCATGATGAGGCAGGAGGCCTCCGGATGCAGCTGCACATCCCCAGTGAGCAGCCCCACATCCCCAAACGTGTTTCGGAAATCCCGGAACTTCTGGTTGCTCAGGGCCTTGATGGGCGAAGTGTAGATGGTGCTGGGGAGAGAGCGTGAGGTTAGCCAGGCCCTCCGCAGACTCGTGACCTGTGCCTCCTCTCCCACATGGAGCCCTCGCGGAAGCAAGCCCCAGAAGCTCAGGTGTTCCCTTTCATCACCCAAACTGCCCTCACATTCTCCTTCATGATATAACCGCAGACAAATTCTGTCCCTAACCCCTTCCTAAACTAACCCAGGTCATTCTTCCAACCTTTCTCCCCACCATGCCTTCTCACTTCTCTCCAGGCTCTTGTCTGTCTCATCCCTGAACCTCTCACTTAAAGAATGAGCTAGGGAGGTGGAGGAAAGAGGTGAGATTTTCAAAGGATGCAGGAGAAAATGGGGCTGGCTGGTGAAGGAGGAGGTTGGTGAGAGGACTCGTACCGTGTCATGTGTTTCTGGGCTAAGGCAATGGCGTATTCAGCCACCACTGTTTTTCCTGCGGATGTGTGAGCTGCGACAAAGACAGAGTCATGCCGCTCCAAGTGCAGGATGGCCTGTTTCTGAAAAACGTCTGGCTCAAATGCCCACTACGGAAGAGAGAAATAGATGGGAGCTGAAGAAAGGAGAGGGGCCTTCCTGCCTCCTGCTCATGGAGCACATGGAGCAGGGGGATGAAGACCAGAGCTAGCCGAGGCTGGGACTGGGGACCAAGGCTGGCCTGGGATGGATATGACCTCTGGTGGACAGAGGAGACAAGGGGTGGGCTGGAAGTCTGATCCAGCAAGAGGTAGAGGAGCATGTGAAGATGGGGCTGTAGTACCTGGAAGGCTGGCTGGGGAATGAGGCGGTAGAAATCACCAACAGGGGAGGTGGCATCCACGGGGATGGCCCACTGCTCCTGAGGTAGAGGCTTGGGGGCCTCTGGGGTGGAAACAGGTGTGGATGCTTCCTGAAAGAGTCATGGCAGGGGTGACAAAGATATAACCAGAGGGCTCTCGATTACCACTCCTCCCAAAGATGTCCCTTTCTTCCCCTCAGACCCATCCTAGCCAGGCCACGTCCCTATGGCAAGGCTCTCTTTCTTGCTTCCATCATGCAGAACCACCAACCTTCAATACTAGGTCCTCCAAGCTGCTTGCTCGGGCCAGGGGAGCACTGCAGGGAGAGGCTGAAACAACGTCCCCTCTGGGACCTCCTGGCTGTCCCACTGCCTCGTTCTCATCCTCGTCACCCCCACCCAAATCCAAAGGCTCCAACAGACAGCTAAGGCTTAGCAATCCAGTAGCTGGAGTTGGATGATCTGAGAAGCAAGGCAAAAAGGTCACCCTGGTCATGTCTGTCTCTGTTCCTTAGGAGGACATAACTTCTCCTACACCCTACTGGAAAACCAAAACTAACCTTTTGGTGCAAAGTCCATGCCTTTCTTGAAACCAGGTGGAACAGTAAGAAGATCTGGGGGATAGGGACATGGAATCAGGGTCACTGCACACTGGTAAACAAATTGTGTACATTATATAAACCTAAAGGATACCATTTACAGGACAAATGCTATAGATGAGAATGTTTGCTATGACACTTCCCCAACAGATGACAATAAAGGTTGTTGTGGACATTTCCCAACAGATGACAGTAAAGGTTGTTACAGACAGGATACCTTTTTCTAACTTTCTCAAAGGCATGGGAAGGCTAACAGTAGCCCAGCGATCACCTGAGCTCTTCCTCCTCAGGTCTCAGACTCAGAGCCCCACCTTACCTTTCTCAAAGTCTATCTCCTCCTCAGCCTCCTCCCGTGTGCTCAGATCTGTTATGGTGGGTTCATCCATCCCCGCTGGGAAGAGAGAAGATAGACAGGGATTCATGGGATGCAGATAATATGAGATAGGTGGGGAACCCTTCCCTGGAGATTAAAGACACCCTCTTCTACCATCCCATCTCCACAAGAGTCACCTGGCCAGAAGGGATACTGAGTTGGATTTCCCCATAAGGACTGGGAGGCCGGCCCTGGAGGTCGGCGAAGAGACAAGGAGGTTGTGGCCGACAGATTTGTGTTCTCCAGTAAGACCTGAGGCAAGAGATCAGAGCCCCAATGAAGCTGAGCTTGTTTGTCTCTGACCACTTCCCCTTCTCCCCAGCTCTGTTTCTCATGACCTCTGACCTCCTACCTCTTTGTAACCCAATATCTGGCCTGTGGTTGGGTGTCTTTGGGCCTGTAGGTCAGATGGGACTGGGGCTCCCAGGACAGCCAGAAGAGACCAGGGATCCGTCTTCCTCTGCCATTTTCTGGAGAGAATAAAAGTAACTTTTGGGTCTTCTTTATTCCTCCGTCCCAGCTTCCTTCAGGGACCCGTCACCCTAGTCAAAGCCCCATCCAGACTCCTCACCGGGCTGAGTGCTCCACACCATGCAGAGGCAGCCAGGCTGGGGATGACAGAAACAACCGTTCTGCTTCTTGCTGCAGATCTGGGGCACAAGGAGGGAGGCCATGGGGAAGCTGAAACGAGCAAGACCAGAGGCATTAGGTAAGGAAAGAAGGTAAAATGCAGACAAAAGAGGTGATGGGATTTGTGTTTAGATCAGAAATGACAGATGTGTCAAACAGACTAGGACAATCAGGCTTGTCCAAAAACTACCTGCTACTGAATTACCTGGGGCAGATTTTGGATTTTGGAAACATGGAGGCTGGACCTAGGAATCTGCATTTTTAAAAAGCTCCCCTGCTAATCATGAAGCACACTGAAATTTGAGACTCACTGATTTTGGAAAAAGTGGTCCCAGACCTAGTGGTCCCAGATGAAGAGTTGGAGGCTCGAAGCCTAGCATCTCAGTCACCAAGTGCCCTAGTGCTTGGAGACAGAGGGGTGCTCCACGGAGAAATGCCACATTAGAAAGAGCAGCTCTCAAAGCAAAAATATTCCCAGCCCTCTCTGCTCTGTTCTCACATGGACTGTGACCCACTGCAGGTACACTGGGCTGGAATCTGTCCAGCACCAGTTCAGGCTTGGATGGACAGGCGTACAGGAACAGATGAACAAGATTAAGCTAGATCCTACTGAGAGGAGGGTGAAGGAGTTTTAGACCCAATACAGATCAAAGATTAGGGTCAAAAGTCACTCACGGTGCTCTCTGGAGCTCCAGGCAAGTTCAGCAGCTCCCAGCGCCCGGTGCATCCGAGCTCCACAGCCCGAAGAGGTAGGTCCAGCGGATCTGGAGGAGGTAGTACTACAAAAGAGGGTCAAAAGTCAGGGGTCAAAGGTCATTTCATGTCCGCTACTCCGTTCCATTTCACTCCCCTCCCCCTCACCGAGTCGCTCTGTCTCCATCATCCTGGTGCCACAGTAGCTGCCAGGCAGCCCGGAAGTGCTGCGAGTAGTCGCTGCAAAGTAAGCCCCGCCCCGAAACGGGCGGAAGTAGAGGCAACTTCCGGCACAGCCCCGCCGAGAGTGTGAACTATCGCCGCGGAGGGCCAGACTTGGACCGGTGGAAGGCCGGGCGGAAGTGCGCGCCCGGGGCCGCCGTGGTTACCGCGTTTTCCGCCCCTCGCTACGTCATCGCTGTGAGCCCGCTATCAGCGGCCAGCGCGGGCGCGGCCGGGGACCCTGGGGCTCTGGTTGCCGCCCCCTCAGGTAAGGCCCTCTGCGCCTTACTCTTCGCCCCTTTTTTCATAGCCCTTTCTCTCTTCTAACCCCCTTGCATTGCTATAAGGGAGCTACTCTGGTTTCACCGCCTTCTCTGCCGTTCGAACCCCGCGGTTGGCCTTAACCCAGCGAGGGTAGAGGGGTCGGGTGCCGTCGTCTTGCAGACGGAGTGGGTGTTCGTCCCTCCCCGGGCCACGTGGTACCTCGAGGTGCTGGTGTCTGTGATCCCTGGAGACAGTAGGGATTGCTGGATGATCCCGATGAGCAGGAACTTGGACAGCAGTCTGGCTTAAGCCAGGGGTAGGGAAAGCCAAAGGCAGGAGTAGGCAAGCCTGAAGGGGTGGGGTTGGGTACAGTGTGGAAGGCGGGTGAACCCTGGGTGGTAACAGTGGAGAGAGATGTCTTGGGCCCTGCCCCTGAACCAGGAGCCACCATGTTGGTGATACCCCCCGGACTGAGCGAGGAAGAGGAGGCTCTCCAGAAGAAATTCAACAAACTCAAGAAAAAGGTGAGGGACTGTGTGTGGACATGGCCTAACTTTCACAGACTCTGCACCCTGAGAAGGCCTGGGGTGAGTGTGAGCAAATGGGGAAGTTCTTCTGGCCCACACCTGGAGACATATCACCTCACAGTGTAGCCTCAAGAGGTGGCTTTCCCAAGCCTTGGTGTGGACCTTCTGTTTTTCTATGCAGTCTGCCATGGGGTTGTCTTCCTTTCCCATGGGTTTTAATACCACCTAAAAGCTGATGATCCCCAAGTTCGGTGTTTCCAGTTGTATCCAGTGTCATACTGAAAAACTTCAGATACCCAAAATTGAAACTATCACTTTCTGTTCTTGATCTTCCAAATAAGACTGACTACACCAATTCTGCCATGTGTTTGGACTCAAAATCTCATCTCTGACTTCTCCACTATTTGCATAGCCAGACATTTGCCAAGTCTTCTTTTTGTTTTTCGTGTTTATTCTTTATTGTGTATTCCCCAGAGCAGGGCTTTATTGACACTCATGTGGGCTGTTGTAATGGTCTCTCAACGAATTGCTTAGTCTTTTTTTTGAACAGACTTCTTCACTCCTGCTCAAATAATCCATTGAAAACACAAAATTCTGCTCCCTCTGTTTCTCTAAACTCATAAATGGCTTCACATTGTCTATATGACAAAGCCCCAAAACCTTAGTTTGGCAGCCCGTCTAGTAACATAGATCTGTTCACTGCCGCCAAGACATGCATTCCCAAAGCCTTCTTTTCTCTGCATCTTTGCCACCCTGTTTTCTTTTTTTAAAATACCCTTCTGCTCTCCAGGTCGTGCAGAGGTATTGGGGGAGGGCCTAGTTTAATGGCCATTAAACATCAGAAAATCTTACTAGCTTTCCACTATGAGTGTTCTGTATCTCTTATATTCGTATTGTTAATTCACTCAATTTATTTTATTTCTCAGACTGTAAGCTTTTTGAGGGTAGGGACCATGCATTAGCCTCCTGGATATCCCTGTTACAAAGTCATGGCTGGGCCTCATTAAATATTTAGGAAATAGATGGATGAAGCCTCCAAGAAAGGCACATAGACTTATACTTACTTGTAGCTTATATCCTAGGATTCTGGTCCATGATTGAATTCTTTGTCTTCAACTTCAAAAATACAACACGCTCTGCAGTGAGCTGAGATCATGCCACTGCACTCCAGCTCCATGTCAAAAAAAAAAAAAAAGTAACACTCTGGAAAACTTCTGGATTCCATGGTTTGGTTATATTAGGAATTTCCAGTATTATACATGATGTTGGGGACCAGAGGCAAGAGTCAGGGCACATCAATGCATCACTCTGAGGGCGTCAGGAAAGGCAGTCCCTGGAATGATGTGTCCAGGGGCCTTGGGAGAGGAACCGGCTAGGGGTTGGCCCTCACTGACCCCTCTCTTCTCACTTTTGTTCCCAGAAAAAGGCATTGCTGGCCCTGAAGAAGCAAAGTAGCAGCAGTACAACCAGCCAAGGCGGTGTCAAACGCTGTGAGTGACAGGGGAAATGGGGTTGGACTGGAAGTGAGCAGCATGGGGCTGACCTTTGTCATGGCCTGGCCAACAAATGCCTCTTCTCCTTATCACTCCAGCGCTGTCAGAGCAGCCTGTCGTGGACACAGCCACTGCAACAGAGCAGGCAAAGCAGCTGGTGAAGTCAGGAGCCATCAGTGCCATCAAGGCTGAGACAAAGAACTCAGGCTTCAAGCGTTCTCGAACCCTTGAGGGGAAGTTAAAGGTGAGCACAAGCAGAAGGCTTGTTCAGAGGGCATCCCTCCAAGTTGGAATGTATTTGGGTTTGGGGAAAAATATGCATACTCAAGCATTGGCAAATTGCTGTACCATTTTGAGTTTCATCTCTCATGTATAAAATGAAAAAAAACTAGGTGATTCCTAAGTTCTTCTCCATTTTACAAATTCTGTGATTCTAATCCACCTTGGATTGGAACTCTTGGAATGTGTTGCTCTAAGGATGGAAAGGGCTGAAAATGTTACCAGATTTAAGAGAGGTTCAAATAAACTGAACACGTATATATTGAGTCACTTAAAAATACCAGCCGGGCATGGTGGCTCATGCCTATAATCCCAGCACTTTGGGAGGCCGAGGAGGGTGGATCACTTGAGGTTAGGAGTTTGAAACCAACCTGCCCAATATGGGGAAACCCCATCTCTACTAAAAATATAAAAATTAGCAGAATGTGGTAGTCCCAGTTACTGAGGAGGCTGAGGCCAGAGAATTGCTTGAACCCAGGAGGCAGAGGTTGCGGTGAGTCGAGATGGCACTCCAGCCCAGGGGACAGAGCAAGACTCAGTCTAAAAAGAAAAAGGAAAAAAAAAAAAAAAAACAAAAAACAATGCCAGATGTAGCAGTGGCTCATTCCTGTAATTTTAGCACTTTAGGAGGCTGAGGCAGGAGGATTGCTTGAGCCCAGGAGTTTGAGACTAGCCCTGGCAACATAGTGAAACCCCATCTCTGCAAAGAAAAAATACAGAAATTAGCCAAGCATGATAGAGCGCACCTCTAGTCCCAGCTACTAGGGAGGCTAAGGTGGGAGGATTGCTTGAGCCTGGGAGGTCAAGGCTGCAGCAAGCTACGATTGCACTATTGCACTTCAGCCTGGACAGCAGAGCAAGATCCTATCTCAAAAAATAAAACCACATAGTCAAATAAGAAATGTACATAGAATTAAAAGGAAAAAAAGATCAGAGGAAACCTAGAAGAAGGTGAGCAAAGAGGAACACCTCTGTTCCATGGTTGGGCAGCCTTCTGCTCCACACTGAGGGAGGTCCCTCACCTCTCCAGGACCCCGAGAAGGGACCAGTCCCCACTTTCCAGCCCTTCCAGAGGAGCATATCTGCTGATGATGACCTGCAGGAGGTAAAGGCTCCTAATTTTCTGTCTCTGAGGGGTTGGGGATGGAGGAACATGAGAGACTAATGTATTTTGGACCGCATGTCAACAACTGGGAATCTTAACTATTCTTGGTCTCTTTTACAGTCGTCCAGACGTCCCCAGAGGAAATCTCTGTATGAGAGGTTAGAGAGTAGAGATAAGACTGGGCCCACTTGGCGGGGTTGATTACCTGAGTCCTTGGGAGGTTTGGGCTGTAGGGGCTGGGCTGTTGAGGGAGTGTTGAGTCTCCACAGGGTCTGAAGGGAGAAGGTAAAAGCACCCTTTGATCTTCAGTCTGCTTCTCCCCAGCTTTGTGTCTTCTAGCGACCGGCTTCGAGAACTAGGGCCAGATGGAGAAGAGGCAGAGGGCCCAGGCGCTGGTGATGGTCCCCCTCGAAGCTTTGACTGGGGCTATGAAGAACGTGGTGGTGCCCGGTCCTCAGCCTCCCCTCCCCGAAGTCGCAGCCGGGACCGCAGCCATGAGAGGAACCGGGACAGAGACCGAGACCGGGAGCGGGATCGAGACCGGGACCGAGACAGAGACCGGGACCGGGACAGGGATCGGGATCGAGAGCGGGACCGGGACAGGGATCGAGACCGGGAGCGGGAGCGGGACCGAGACCGAGAGCGAGACCGAGAGCGAGAGGGTCCTTTCCGCAGTGAGTGAGCTTGGCTGGAGGTCAAGGTGACCTTAACTGAGGTTTATGTGGGTCCTACTATGTGAAGTGTGGCATGGGCTATGTCTTGTGACTGTGATTCCTGATCCCAAAGGGTCGGACTCATTCCCTGAACGGCGAGCCCCTAGAAAAGGGAACACTCTCTATGTGTACGGAGAAGACATGACACCCACCCTCCTCCGTGGGGCCTTCTCTCCTTTTGGAAACATCATTGACCTCTCCATGGACCCACCCAGAAAGTAAGGATGACAACGGGGCATGATGAGAAGGAAGTCCTGGGGGAATCCTGGGGTGTGAGACCTGAGGGAGGAAGCTGCCCTGCCTGCAGCCACCTATGATCACTGGATTTGGTTGGGTCCACAAGAGCCCACTGGTTCTCCACTGACCCTGTTTTCTCTTATCCCAGCTGTGCCTTCGTCACCTATGAAAAGATGGAGTCAGCAGATCAGGCCGTTGCTGAGGTTGGAACTTCCCAAATCTGTTCTTCCCATCGCTTCTGCTGTTCTCATATTTTCTCCTCAAAATACTAGATGCCAGGAAGAAGTTGGTTCCTCTTGATAAAGAAAGTCTCTCCCTATTCACGCAGAAAAACTTATATTCTCAGATTCCTATTCAGTCTACTCCTAGGATAGCAACTCCTGGAATAACTTCTTTGGTTTATCTGTAATGTTTTCTTCCCCATCCTCTGCCTCCCCTCTTCTGCTTCAGCTCAACGGGACCCAGGTGGAGTCTGTACAGCTCAAAGTCAACATAGCCCGAAAACAGCCCATGCTGGATGCCGCTACTGGCAAGTCTGTTTGGGGCTCCCTTGGTAAGAATGGGATTCTTCCCTCCCCATCCTCTCTCCCACAGTCCACTCCTTTTTGTTCCCCCTCACATACTTGGGTTTCCGAGAGATGATACAGGTCAGTTTGTGTGGAGGCTGTGGGAATGGGAAGGAAAATTTCAGATCCTCTGTCAGAGATAAAGAAAGGAGAGAAAAGGATTGAAAGCAGTTTCCAAAGTAGTGACTGAACAGGGAAGAAAGTGGGAGCTGGAGTGAGATTGGTGAGAAAGATGAGTGTCTCATGGGACTTGTTCATTTTGAGATGGAGTAGAGCAAGTTTCATAAGTATTTAAAATCAGCGATCTGGAGCTCAGGTGTAAGGAATGAAAACATAGATTCAGTCATCCATGTCACAAGGATGCTCCCAAACAATAGGATAATTAGGGAGACTGATTTCAGAGGGAAAAAACGACCCAGGACTAGGCTTGAGGAGTACTCAGGGACTGTGTTAGGAAACAGGACTGTCCTCCTCATGCCCCACATATCCCCAGTTCTCCTGACATGTTAGGCTAACGTTGAGCCTAATGTTAGCAAAGGAGACAGGAGGAGGGGTCCGGGCTGGGAGCAGCACCAGAGGGGCCTGGGCCACTGAAGCCAAAGGACACACACTTTGAGAGGAGTGAGTAGCCAGTAGTGTCAAGGTACAGAGATCACAGGGTGGGAAGTGAGTGGGAGCCATTCTCTCTAGCCCCAGAGCGGTGAGGATGGAATTGTTAGATAGGGTGAAAAGAGTGACATGTCTGGTGGAGGGAAGAAAGAGAAAGGGGAAGAAACAGCTAGAGGCTTGAGAGAGAATGGTGAGGGCCAAAGCTACATCCTGGATGAGTTCTCCTGGTGGAGTTAGTAGCATTTCTTAGTGTGAATAACCATTCTGCCTGAAAGTAGGTTTTCCTGGGAAAGGAGTGAGCAGAAAGAAGGGCTCAGAGCAAGAATGACCCTTCAGGCAAAATGAGGAACTAGAATTGACCAGCATGTCAACAAAGGGCTACAGAGGTTTTCTAGTTTTTAACTTATGATGTACTATAAGTAGTGGGTAACACTGTTCACGTGTCTTAGCAATGACATTCGGGATTTTACTAAGAACAAAACATTCATCATCATATCTGCTTATACTGTTGGCCGTGGGTTGGCCCAAAGGAGCTAAGGGAGACAGGCCATCCTGGCCACCAGAGGGCAGTGTGGAAACTGGGCTTCCAGAGACCCCAGCCAGGAGTGAGGTAGTCCGGAGTTGGCCTCAGGGTCTGATCTGTGATCTCCTTCAGACCTTAACTATTCTTCTCCTCCCTCCCTAGCTGTCCAGAACAGCCCTAAGGGTTGCCACCGGGACAAGAGGACCCAGATTGTCTACAGTGATGACGTCTACAAGGAAAACCTTGTGGATGGCTTCTAGGGAACAGAGCTGGATTCCTTGTGCCTCATATGCCCCAATGCTGGTCTCAGTAAAACACTGAGGTGGAAGCTTACACATCTCCCTCAGCCTCTGGTTTTTCAGCACTTGGGATTGGGGTTAAGCCTTTAAAAACAGCTGTCAGGTTTGATCTCTAACAACATGGCCAGTGCCTGTTCCCCACTCCCTCGCCCCAAAAGGATCTGGAACACAGGTGTTGTCACAGCTGTTTTAATTCAGTCCCATGCCCCATCCAGCAGGAAACCCCTTATAGAAAACCCAAATCCTCATCTTGGAGTTTCTCCTTCAGCCAGGGCAGCACTTGGAAGAGGTTGATGTGAAAGTCTCGGGCGTGAGCAGGTGCCTGCTTTTGCCGCTTATGGTTTTTGCAGACGTCCACTACTCCCCAGCTGATTACACCAACCTGCAGAGGCAGAGGGGTGCCATGAATCATTCAGTAGACTTCCTTTCTAATCATGAAAACATGGCTGATCCTGATTGTGTCTTAGCTGACCTAAAGGAATCAGACTAGGGACCCTGCTCAGCCTTGTTCTTGACGGACACAGGCCAGACATGAGGCCCTGAGGTGAGGCAAGCTCTGCCCATCTTGCATCATTAGCCATATACATTGAGCTTTCCTGCTTTGGGGCCCATGCTGACCACTTGGCATCTCCCCAGCTGGGAAAGGAAGGACTCACTTGAATGAAACGACTCCTCTTGTGAACAATCAAGGGGCCGCCAGAATCGCCTGCAAGGAGAGGAGAAGCTGTAGGGAAAAGGACTCTTGGGCCTCGGGAACTTGCAGCACAACCACAGAGCCTTTCCTCACCTCTGCAAGTATTGGGGTCAGCATAGGGACTCACTCCTCCAGTACAAAGGAACCGGGGGGTGACCACCTCAGAGATGTCTTTGACTTTGTCATAGCCTGGGGCATGTTGAGCATCTCTCTCGCAGCTGCCTTTCTGTAGGGGAGGTGGGAAGCATGGAGAAGGATAATGAACAGATGTAGCTTAGGAAGGACTGGGGCCTAGAGTACCTCCTTAGGATGCCCATGTCTCACCTTATCCCCATTCTTGATGTAGACCTCCTTCCGAGTCAGCTTCTTCTCCTCCTCAGACACAAACAGAGCTTTGATATCCTGTGCAGGGAGCAGCTCTTCCTCTGGACAAATAGACTGTGTCACTTCAGCTGCCCCCACCACTATCATCTCCCCATTGCCTTTGTCACTCAGCAGATGTCCCCTAAGCCCTTCCCAGAGCGAGGTCCTGGGCCGGGCATCATCTCTTCCTATTGCACCTCCCTCTCATTCCCCACTTGTCTCTTGGGGTCTCATCCTTATCCTCTCCCTGAATATGTCTCACTGTGTTGCTGGCAAGTGGTTGCCGGAGGAAGCCTCAAAGCTCGAGTTGTTCCCTCGGTGCAGGGGAGACAAATGGGCCTACAAAGGACAGGGAGAAAGTCAGGAACAGCAAAGCAGGCCCGCCCCTCACCCCAGTCCTCCAGCCAGGCTTTCCCAGCAGGGATCTGGATGCTCTCACCTGATAGTCTGGTCATACTGCAGCTTAGTCTTGAGCTTGATCAAGGCAACGTCATAGTCATAAAATTCAGGAATTCCTGCTTCTTTTTTCCCATTAATGTTGTAGTTTGGGTGAAATAGGACTTTTTCTATCTGCAGCTCCCGCCTGTTTCCTCCTGAAGTAGGAGAGTAGATACTGCTTTGTGGGCAGCTTCCTGTCTCTGGCCCTGTGACATTCCTAACTTCAAGTCTTCCCCACCTCTGACTGGTCTGGGTTGCAAGGGATGGGGCTGCATCGAGGATGGGTGGAGTGTAGGATCTGTAGAAGGTGGGAGGTGTTGCCTGGAGGGCGTAGCCGCAGCCCAAGACCACCAGTTGCATCCTTACCCACGCTGACCTTGATCGAGTGTTCCTTGTCATCCACAGTGAAACAATGTGCTGCTGTCAGCACAAAGTACTCAGACACCACAGCCCCCATACAGTTCTCATGTCCCTTCGAAGGGCGCTGGGAACAGAACAGTAGAGGGGAAAGTTCAGCTTTCACAAACCACCATCTCTTACAGCCATTTTGCCCTTCCCCTACTCCCATTTCACCTTGACCTCACCTCCCCCAAGTCTCTACTACTAGGATTCTGTGCTTACAGTGACGGAGATCTTGGCCTGCCATGGTTGCTTGTGGTAATCGGTACCCTTCCTGTGTTCCCAAACCATGCCACAAAGACTCAGAGACTGGGATTCATCTGGCAGAGAAGGAGAATGTGCTGAAAACTGGGAATACTTTATTCCCAAATGGCAGCAGTCTTTTGGGGAAGAGTCCCTGTATGTCTATGGGGAGCAGAAGCCCAAAAGGAGAAAGGGAAAGGCCAGGGGCATTTGTTTCCTCGTGTTAGGAGAAAACCACTGTGGGGGAGTGAAAAGGAAAAGACCTTTGGATCAAGCTGGCAGAGGTCTGGCTGTTTTCAGGCCCAACCCTGTTGCTAGCTTGCTACCCCTTAACCTCTTTTGGCCTGTTTCCACATGTGTCAAATGTAGGACTATAGAAAGATCTCTGAAGTGCTCAGAACTCTGTGATTCTAAGGTTAAGAAGTGAACAGTGCCAGGAAACAAGAATAGTAACACTGAGGTAGAGAAGAAATGAAAAGGCTTTCCAGGAAACTAGAGCTTCAGGGGTAGAGGAAGAATGAATTACTTCGGAGGAACCTGAGGAGAGTCGTGTTCTTTATTCCGTTGTATCTCCTTACCAATCATTTGGTAGAAAACATCTTCCAGGTTTTCCATATCCTTGACTTTGAACACGTGTTTCTCATTGTCTTTCTTGGAAGCCAAAGCATTGATGCTCACTTCGTCCACCAAAGGCCCGACACCAAACACATAGACATCTGAGGGAGAAAAAAGAAGGATGAGGGTCCAATCCCTGAGGAAGTGGGGTGCTGGGTCCTAGGCAGGCTACTCACCCAGATAATCCTCCCTCAGGTTTTTGCGATCCTTGCCGATGTATAGCAAGTCTCGGATCTCATCAATGACAGTAACTGGGTCCCCGCCCATGTTGTGCAATCCTGCAGAAGAGACGGGACCATGAGGATGGGAGATTAAGGAAGATAAAAGATAAATTGGCTAGAGGCAGTGATACACATGGCAAGGTGAGCAAGTCGAGGAAGGGATAGAGATAGTTGGTAACAGGGCTTTAGGAAGAATTTCTTCTAAAGGGTCACAGGAGAGATTAACAACCAGCTATGAGTCACGTTCAGGGCCCTAACTATGAGTATAGTGTTACAAGTGGGCTTAAGGGCCACATGCTGGTCTGAGAAGGTGGGGAGACTGGGACAGTAGAGAGGTCCCTTCTGACCATCGGTCATGAGGATAATGACATGGCGGGTGCGGTTCCAGCCTTCAGGAGGGTTGTCTGGCCAGCTCATCATGGTGTACACTGCCTGGAGGGCCTTCTTGGTGTTAGTCCCTGACTTCAACTTGTGGTCTATGGAGAGGGAAGAGATTATCACCTCACCTGGTCTTCCAAGCCATCTTAACCCCAGAGGCCAGTCTGCAACTGAGATCCCACATCTTTCAACTTTTTAAGTTAATTATCATTGCACGGACTTCCCTTTGACCACAGAGTGGCCCTTCCAGCACCAACAGGTTTTCACTAACCTCCATCGCCCAATGACCCTGCAGTTCAACCTTTGACTACAAAGTGGTCCCCTCTATCACCCTCAAGGTAGTCTCATGACCCCCTCCACAAAACACCCCTGAGGCTTCTGACCCCAAAGTGAACCTCCCACCATTCCCTAACCTCTGACCTTCATAATTGATTTCATTGAGCTTCTTTGTGACCCAGTCTGCATCACTGCTGTGTAGGTCAGACACTTTGACCCAAATTTTGGGGTATGTGGCATATGTCACGAGAGCATATTTTGGCTTCACACCATAACTTGCCACCTGTGGGTGAGGAGAACAAGGCACCATGGCTTGAAAGAATTCTGTGATTTGGAGACTTCAGCAACTTTGCTGGGATAGGGAGGCTCTTAGTAAGAGGCTTAAGGGCTGAGGCTGTTACTAAGGAGGAATTACCAGTCAAGAAACTGCTTCAAGTAAAAGGGAAGGACAGAATAGGAACTGGAGGTTTTTCTTGGGCCCCGTGGTTCAGAGGATCTGGAATTATCAGGGATCCAGTCCTGGAAGAGCAGTCAGGGTCCATTTATTCCCCCAAGTTCAGGGGTAGGAGGACTTCACCTTCTCAATTAAGTTCACTAGACACCTTTTGGCTCCTGTGAAGTTGCCCAACCCAATGCTATCTGATCCATCCAGCACCAGATAGATGTTCATGGAGCCTGAAGGGTCCAGGACGATCTTCCGCATCTGTTGTTCCCCTGGGTGCCAAAAGAGTGACTCAGACTCCAGCATTAACGATTCTCATGTCCCTTCTCCATCTTCCCCCAGTTCCCTGCCCTGCCTCCCCTCTCTGCCTTCAAACCTGGGCTGTGCCCATCCTCGGCATCCACTCCTTCTATGGTCTCTGTCAGGGAAGACAGGAAAGCTTCGGCCACCTCTTGAGGGGTGTCGTACATGAAAGAATCTGGGAGTCAGAAATGAGGTCAAATGTCTGAGGGTGTCGGGGACACGATGACCAAAGAGATGGGGGATCGTGGGTTTCCAGGGTAGAAAAGGCTCAGAAGTGAGACCGTTCTACAGGGAGGTTTAAAGGAAGTGAGGAAAGAGCAGGATTACGGTGGGGAGAGGAGACAGCAGGATGGAAGATCAGGATCTGACCTGAGGGTAGAGGTCAAGGGTCACCTTGGCAGGAAGGCTCCGTCCCACTCCAAGAGCCACCTTCCTGACACTTTCGCTGCTGGGAGCCACGCAGGGTAAGACCCCGGCTACAGTGGTAGGTGACACTGTCTTCAAGGCGGTACTGGGTGCCCACCTTCCTTGTGCCAATGGGGATGCCAGGGTTGGAACAATATCCCGCTGCGGAGGCATAAGACATGGAGGTAAGCCCTGAAGCCCAAGGCCCCAAGGGCAAGGCAGAGAGCAAGAGTTACAGTGGGCAGTGCCAAGCGCCCATCCTCAGGCTGGGCGCTGTCAGACAGCAACGTGGGGGAGGGGATGCTTCTCACCTCCGTTGTCACAGATCGCTGTCTGTCCACTCCACCGGCCATTCACTTGGCAGGTGCGATTAGCAGAGCCCCGGAGAGTATAACCATCATAGCAACGGAAAGAAATCTCGTCACTCACATTGTAGTAGGGAGACCGGGGCCAGTATTCCCCGTTCTCGAATTCCTGTGGTCTTGGACAGTGAATTGCTTTGAGAAGAAGGGACAAGTAGAAGTCATCAAGAAGGAAAGGCTGCCTTAGGGTTATCCCTCCTGGTCTCAGAGACCGTGTCATTGAGAAGCAATGCATTCCCATTCCCGCAGAAGCAGCATCTTACCTTCCCATCAACCCATAGGGATTTCCACTGCTTCTCCCTCCCCATTTCTTTTTTTTTTTTTTTTTTTTTGAGATGGAGTCTCACTCTGTCACCCAGCCTACAGTGCAATGGTGCAGTCTCAGCCCACTGCAACCTCCACCTCACGGGTTCAATCAATTCTCTTGCCTCAGCCTCCCGGGTAGCTGGGACTACAGGCACCCACCACCACGCCTGGCTACTTTTTGTATTTTTGGTAGAGATGCGGTTTCACTATGTTAGCCAGGCTGGTCTCAAACTCCTGACCTTGTGATCCACCCGCCTCGCCTCGGTCTTTCAAAGTACTCGGATTACAGGCGTAAGCCACCATGCCCAGCCTCTCCATCCCCATTTCTGAGAGTTCTCTTGACTTCCAGGGCTGCTTGGAAGCCCAGGGTAAATGCTTAGTAAAGCTTAACTCCCCTTTCTCTTCCCTCCTTCCCCTCTGCCACCCTAAAACTGCTCCTACTCCTGGTCAGCCCACCTTGTCAGCCCACCTTGTCAGCCTGCCTAGTCTCATCCTAGACCTGAGCTTGCCGCCACCTGCTCTATTTCTCCCGTAGACCACTGCCCACACTCACTGCCCTCAAACCTCTGCACTCTGCCTTCTTGACGGTCTTTTGGTCTCGAGTCTTCAGGGTGCTCCAAGACCCCGTGGATCTGCAGGTACGTGTCTGCACAGGGTACGGGTAGAAGCCAGAAGGACACAGGTACTCCAGTGCCTGGCCCTCTTGGAGAAGTCGGAAGGAGCCACCTTTGATCTCTACCCCCTCCAGAGAGCAGGATCCTTGGGGCCGGGCCACAAGCAATGGAGTGGTGATCACACCTGAAGAGAAAGGCTGATGAAGCCTGGCCCTACAAGGCCAAGGAGGGATGCTGGGGACAGCAGGAAGGGGAGGGTACCCTTGCTTACCTCCAGACAAGAGGCCCAAGATGAAGGGCACCAGGCAGAGTTGGGGGCTAAGATCGCTCCCCATGGCGTTGGAAGGCAGGAGAGAAGCTGGGCCTGGGGCAGGATGGCGAGCCCTGGCTTGCTTTGCGTGTCCGCTTGGCTCAGTGTCCAAGCTGAAACTCCAGACCTAGACCTGGTCACATTCCCTTCCCCTGCCCCCCACCGGCCCCCAGCCTTTTATGCAATTGGTGTCCTGGCACCTGCAGCTTGCCCCGCCTATCCTACCCACATCACTTTCCCGGAATATCCAAGCGGGAGGGCCCCACTGAGCTGCCAGTCAAGGAAACAGAAACTGCTCAAGTCCCACCCTTTGCTGCTCAAGGTCCGGGACTCTCCCCTTCAGCACCTCCTCTCTGGCCTCAGCTCCTCCCCAACAAACCCAGACTACCCACTGAGGGACCAGAAATAAGGATCCAGCTCACTCCCCTGTTGATTGTGTGTTATGGGGCAGAGTCCAGCCACTGTTTGTCCAGTGGGGTCTCTGACCTGCCTTCCTGTGGCTCATGGAGTCATTCTGGCCTCCCCCTCCCCCTAGGCCAGCCCTACCTGGCCCCCAGACAGAGGCACAGACAGATGTGGAACCATTGATTTTTATTAATTTCATAACTGGGAAATTCCATGTGAAAGTGAAACAAGCATGAGTCCAGTAAACCAGGGGAGGAATTTGGGCACAGGCCAAGGAGCAGGAGGTGGGGCAGCAAGGCAGTCCCACTGGCAGGAGCCCTGAGGATTGCCCAGCTTGAGTGTACTGCCTCTGGTATCCTAGAGACCCAGATTTACTCAGCTAGGAGACAGGGTGGGTCACAGGGTCTAAGGGTGGGTATTCAGAGGTAGACGATGGAGGGGTGGCCTGGCAGGGCAGCAGATGTCTCAGTGGCCATAATTAGAGGGGCAAAAAATTCAGGACATCCCCCAAATGCTGCCTTAGCCAGGGCTGCACGTGGAAGAGATTGATGTGAAAGTCTCGTGGCGGCGGGACCCTACTACGAGGGGCCCTTTTGCGAGAGTTTTTGTCAGCAGAGCCAAGACAGGGGTTGTAAAGACCCCAGCTCACCAGACCCACCTAGAGAAAAGGAGAGAACTGACTGGGAGGCTGCCACAGCCCCAGCTGTAAGCCCCAACCTCCTTAGATCCCTCAAAGGCCTCCCTCACCCCCGCCCCTACCAAGCTGAGATCCTGTAACCCCTGGGTCCTGCAGGCTTCCACCTTCTCACCTGAAAAAACCTGAATCTCCGCTCAAGGAAAACTGCTCCCCCAGATTCTCCTGCCAGCAAAGGGTGACAGGAGTCAGTGTCATCCAGGGCAGCCGATTGATGTTCTGGCATGCATGCTGGCCACAGGGATGCAGGTGGCCTTCCCTTTGGAATCCAGGCATGATGAGGGACTCACCCTTGCAGGGATTGTCATCCTCCTGGGTCCCACTGCATAGGAACTGGTCTGTCACCACCTCCCTGACATCTGTCAAGTTGGGGAACATGGTTTTCTCCTGGAAGACGACCTGGGCACAGCTTGTCCACTGCAGTAGGGGTGGAACCGGAGAGAAGAGAATAAGAGACCTGGCCAGGCACGGTGGCTCACGCCTGTGATCCCAGCACTTTGGGAGGCTGAGGTGGGTGGATCACCTGAGGTCAGCAGTTCAAGACTAGTCTGGCCAACATGGCAAAACCCCATCTCTACAAAAAAATAGCTGAGTGTGGTGGTGAGCACCTATAATCCCAGTTACTCAGGAGGCTGAGATAGGAGAATAATTTGAACCCGGGAGGCAGAAGTTGCAGTGAGCCAAGATTGTGCCATTGCACTCTAGCCTGGGAGACAGAGCAAGACTCCATCTCAACCAAAAAAATAAAAAAGAATAAGCAGACCCAGGGACATCTAGCAGGCCTGTGAGGCTTGGGAGGAGGAATGACCCATGTCAGAGACAGAAAGCAGCCAGAGCTGGAGAAAGAAGAGTGACATTCTGGGAGCTGTCACAGGGGATCCCAGCATCCCCAACCTGAGACCCTCACCTCTGCCCCTGTCTTGAGGTTAATGTTCAGTTTGCTCCCATTCAAGGCGACAAAATGAGCAGGAACACTCTGTTTGTTCAGCAGTTCATTCTCTGCAGTTAAGCGAAGGGGATGTTGGTGCTGGTTCTTTTACCCAGAACCCAGGTTCCTGGCTTGAGGACTGCAGCTTGGTCCTCGTTATCACCCCCAAACCCTCGCCCCAGCTCTCAAGCACCCTAAGTCCCAGCACTCACCATGGTCCCTACAGGTGCTGCCTTGAGGTCTCCGCAGAGCCAGATTGGCCTCCACAGTGCAGGGAAGGCAGATGGGCCTGGGGAAGAGAAGAGCCAGTGTCACACTGGCCTGTCCCAGTATCTCATCCAGGGCTCTCCAGAGCGCTGTCCCCTCCAGGGCACCCTCCCATCCCAGACTCCCGGCACCTGGCGTGGGTGGACATCTTTATTTTCTGGGCCAGCTTCAGCAGGGCAATGTCATCACCGTAGAACTCCAGGATTCCCTGGTTCTTTTTGGCAAAGACATCAAACCCTGGGGAAATCACTGCCTTCTCAATAAGGAATTCTTTGCCCCACTGGGATTTGGGATCTCCTGGAAATGATATGCCAGATTAGGATAGACCATGGCTCCTGCAGGGACCAGAGGCTGGGTCAGGTGGCAGGATCTGTGGCTTCAGGGTCGTGAGCCGGTGCATCCCCTGCCTTACCCACAGTGACCCTCCATAGAGAACGGTCCTTGGCATCGCGGAAGCAGTGAGCCGCTGTCAGGACCCATTGGTCAGAGATGAGGGCCCCACGACAGGTCTCGTGGCTCTTGGGCTACAGGGGAACAGGTGATCTTCAGGGATTGCAGTATCTCTGGCCCATGGCCACTTTCACCTCTGGAATCCAAACCCCACCCCCTCCTTCCGGTACCTTAATAGTGACATGCCAGGGTGTCCTCTCCTGGTCAGAGGCATTTGCGGACATGTTCCCCACCCCGCAGATGGTGTCTGTGAGCTTGGAGACATCTGTGGGTGTGAGGATCAGATGGGGAAGGAGGCAAGTGAGGGGCACTGAGTCTAGGTTCCCAACATGGGCCTCTGGTGGGCCCCTCGCCGTCATCCCCACGCCAGGGAGGGCAAAGCTTACTCACCCAGCATATGTTCAAAGACCTGGTGCAGAGCCTTTGTGTCCTGAAGAATGAAGGCATGCCTCTCACCATCCTTCTTGGACCCCAGCTCATTCAGTTCTTTCCAGTCCACATCCAGATTGCCCACCCCAATGGCATAGATGTCTATAGGGAAGAGGGAAATCACCAGACTCCTGTAGCTTTGGGGCTACCCCATGAGACAAGAGGCTGTCATTTGAAACTCACTGTGTCCAACCAGGACCTCCATGAGCTGACCCCTGCGTCCTCCCCACTGCTACCTGTCTGCCTGCATTCCTGCCACGCCCTGCCCTTCACTCTCCCCTGGCACACAGCCTCTTTGAAGTTCCTCAAATGCACACATAGGTGTAGTCGCACCTCAGGACCTTTGCCCCAGCAGTGCCTTTGCCTAGTTCACTACTTCCCCAGATTTCCACATGGCTCACTTGTGTGCCTTTTTAAGTCTTGGCTCAAATGTCACCTTCTCAGTGAGGCCCTCCTGGTCTTCCTGTCTAAAACTGCAATGCCCCAGACACTTTCACCCCCACTTTGGTAGGCAAGATGGGAGGATCGCTTGAAGCCAGATGTTTGAGACCAGCCTGAGCAACATGGCAAGACCCCTTAGCCCGTGTCACCTACCACCTACTGGATTCTATGGTTTTCTTATCTTGTCAATTGCCTATAATGGTAGAATTGTGTCCCCCAAAAAGATGTGTTCAAGTCCTAACCCCCCCAGTACCTGTGACCTTATTTGGAAAAATGGCCTTTGCAGATGTAATCAAGATGAAGTCACACTGGATTCGCGTGAGACCTAATCCAATGAGTGGGGTCCTTATAAGAAGAGGTGAGCCGGGGCTGGGTGTGGCGGCCTATGCCTATAATCACCAGGGCGCTGAGGTTGTGGTGAGCCTAGATCGTGCCATTGCACTCCAGCCTGGGCAACAAGAGTGAAACTCTTGTCTGGAAAAAAAAAAAAAAAAAAAAAAAAAAAAACAAGGCAAGATGCCGTGGCTCACGCCTGCAATCCCAGCACTTTGGCAGAGCGAGGTAGGTGGATTACCTGAGATCAGTAGTTTAAGACCAACCTGGCCAACCAGGTTGGAAAACCAGATGGAAAAACCCCATCTCTACTAAAAATACAAAGAATTAGTTAGGCATGGTGGTGCAAGCCTGTAATCCTAGCTACTTGGGAGGCTGAGGGAGGAGAATTGCTTGAACCCAGGAGGCAGAGGTGGCAGTGAGCTGAGATTGAGCCACTGCACTCCAGCCTGAGCAAAAGAGTGAGACTCCATCTCAAAAAAAAAAAAAAAAAAAAAGAAGAAGAAGAAAAGGTGAATTGGCTGGGTGCAGTGGCATCTCATACCTGTAATCCCAGCAGTTTTTGAGGCTAAGACAGGGAGATCGCTTGAGGCCAGGAGTTCAAGACCAGACTGGCTAACATGGCAAGACCCTGTCTCTACTAAACTACAAAAATGACCCGGGTATGGTGGCACATGCCTGTAACCCCAGCTTCTTGGGAGACTGAGGCATGAGAATCACTTGAACCAGGAGGCAGAGGTTACAGTAAGCCAGGATTGCACCACTGCACTGCAGCCTGGGCTCCTGGACAACAGAGCGAGACTCTGTCTCAAACAAACAAAAAAAGAAGGGAATTTGGATACAAACACACAGGTAGTGGGTCTCCTATCTATATAAGAGAATAGCATGTACTGACACAGAGGTGCACAGAGAGAAGAAGGCGAGTTGAAGACAGAGGCAGAGAATGGGTTTGTGCTGCCTCAAGCCCAGGCATGCCTGGCCGGGAAAGGCAGGAAAGGATTCTTCCTGAGAGCCTCCTGAGGCAGCACAGCCCTGCCAGCATCTCCATTTCACTCTTCTAGCCTCCAGAACTGGGAGAGAAAAAAATTCTGTGTTCCACTCAGGTTTGTGATACATTGGTCAGTATTTTTAAATGACTGGATGAATAGAAAGAACTCAGAACATAATATAGAAAGAAAACCTCAAATCTGGTCTTCCTCTGTAAAAGGTATAATCTGGGAGAAGAGCCTAAAGCCACGTCTTCACTGTGGAAGCCCTGGACCCACACAACTGGCGGCGCCTGGCCTCTGGCTATGGTGCCAGTCAGACCTGCCTGAGGCAGACCACAGAGTCCAGTCCTCTTTCAGCCTTTGCACCCCTTGTGGCCCATTTTTGCTCTCAGAGAGCCCCACGTTGTGTGTAAAAAGCATGTGTGAAAAGCAAGGTGCTTAGGTAGATCAAGAGATCTTCAGCCAGGAAGCAAGCCGGCAAATACTGGGATGGAAGCAGCTACAGCTGGAGCTAGACAATGATCATGCCTTGTGTGTTTGCTTTTCCTTCAGTTTCCTGCTTATTTTCAATAAAATGTTTCTGTAGCATTTAACCTTGGCCTGGTGATGCTAAGGTGGAAGGGAGTGGGGTTTGAGTTTTGTCTTCCTTGGGTCAGAGTTTTGAGGAACAAGCTTATCCCCGAGGGGCAGATGGAGCGGAGCAGTGTGAATGGAAAGGAGAGGAGCCAAGGGGAAGATGAAATGTTGGGGCTCAAAAATAGCTGCCCTCCCTGTCTGAGCATCTCTCTCTGAAATTACTGGTCAAAGGTCAGTGCAATTTGTGTTTAGCCTGAACCTGAGGAATTGTTCCTTTAGAGGCCATAACTGCCAAAGCCTTAGCCAGCTGTGCTGCTGAACGAGGAAACACCAGGGACATTCCCTACAGGGAATCGAGGTCCCTTCTTCCTGGAAAATTTCCTGAAACATGAGCTGCTGCTGACAGTGATGATGGCGGCTGCCGTGGCCACGGCTCACACATGCTGGGCGTTTTTCTGTGCCCGGCAGGCAGTGTTTGTCTGAGCATCTTCCCTGTCAGCTTAGGAGCTGGGTCCTAGTATTACTCCACTTTCACCGATGAAGAAAATTCCCATGGCCACAGCCCATTGAAGATGAAACCAAAGTTCTCTGTCTAAAGCTGGTGATTAAAATCATAATTAAAAATTGGCCAGGCGCAGTGGCTCACGCCTGTAATCCCAGCACCTAGGGAGGCCAAGGCAGGCAGATCACTTGAGGTCAGAGGTTTGAGACCAGACTGGCCAACATGGTGAAACCCCATTTCCACTAAAAATACAAAAATGAGCCGGGCGTGTTGGCGCACATCTGTAATCCCAGCTACTCTGGAGGCAGGAGAATCGCTTGAACCCAGGAGGTGGAGGTTGCAGTGAGGAGATCAAGTCACTGCACTTCAGCCTGGGCAACAGATCAAGATTCTGTCTCAAAAGAAAAATTAATTTTAAAAAATTTGTAAAGATGGGCTGAGCACAGTGGCTCATACCTGTAATCCTAGCACATTGGGAGGATCGCTTTAAACCAGGACTTTGAGGCTGCAGTGAGCTGTGATTGCACCACTCCACACCATAGGTGGACATCTTTACTCTCTGGACCAAATTCTGAGCCAGAATGGATGGACATCTTTCCAGGAAGATACCCAGATACCCTGAGTGACACACAGTGAGACACTGTCTTAAAAAAAAAAAAAGTGAAGATAAGGTTGAAACCATGGGCAGTGGTTTGACTACAGACTCTTCAACATGATACTCAGTTGCCTTTGCAGAAACAAAACCATGTGGCTCTGGACCACAGCCAAGATGCTGGGACCCCTGGCCGAGGATCTCGGGACCTCTGCAGGAGCAGCACAAATGGGGGCGGGGGCTCACCCAAATAGTCGTTCCTCTTCTGGTTGATGTTCAGGATCTCTCTGATAAGGTTAATAGCTGTCTTGGGAGAGCCACCCATATTGGACTTTCCTACAACAAAGCGAATAAAGAATTCTTCTAGGTAACAGGATTCCCCAGGGCCCTCCTGGAAGAGTAGGAATGCATTTGGCCTGGGAACCTCAACACTTACACTGCCTATGAGAGTTTCAAAATATACTTTTAGGATGAATGCAGTGGCTCACACCTGTAATCCTAGCACTTTGGGAGGGCAAGGCAGGCGGATTGCCTGAGCTCAGAAGTGCAAGACCAGCCTGGGCAACATGGAGAAACCCTGTCTCACTAAACTACAAAAAATTAACCAGGCGTGCTGGAGCATGCCTGCAGTCCCAGCTACTCTGGAAATGGGGGCACGAGAATTGCTTGAGCTGAGGTGGCAGAGGTTGCAGTGATCCAAGATCGCAGCACTGCACTCCAGCCTGGGTGATGAGTGAGACCCTGTCTCAAAAACAAAACAAACAAACATATATATATATATTTTTTCTTTTTTCCTGAGAATTATAAGCTTTATATATATTATATATGATTATATACACACATATACACTTTTACTGAAATTTTCTGCATGCTAGGCACTGAGCCAGGTGCTTCCTATACTTTATCTCATCTAATTCTCATGAAACCCCAGGAAAAGTGGGTATCCTCATTTTATAAATAAGTCCTGGAGGAGCTGTGTAATTTTGGACAATTTGTCATTTGTCAAGAGGCAAATGACAAGGCCAGATCCACTACAGACTGTTCCTTGCTTCTGTGGCCCTCAACATTCCTGTTTGAGAGCCATGTTTCCTCATCTGCCTCCAAGTTACCTCCCAGATGGTAACAAGCTAACACAAAGCACTTTCACGCAAGCAACTTAAATAGCTCTCCATAAAAATTGTGTAAGGAAAGGAGGGCGGCTATCATGATCATTGTTGCTGTCATTGTGGTTATGGCCATCACTATCAACACTAATTCTATTTTATTTATTTATTTATTTTAAATGAGACAAGGTAGGGTCTCTCTCTATTGTCCAGGCTGGAGTGCAATGGTGAAATCTCGGCTCACTGAAACCTCTACCTCTTGGGTTCAAGTGATTCTCCTGCCTCAGCCTCCCAAGTAGCTGGTATTACAGGCATATGCCACCACGCCCAGCTAATTTTTCTGTATTTTTATTAGAGATGAGGTTTCACCTGGCCAGGCTGATCTCAAACTCCTGACCTCAAGTGATCTACCTGCTTTGGCCTTGCCTGCTGGGATTACAGGTGTAAGCCACCACTCCTGGCCCTATTTTATAAATAAGAAACTGGGCCAGGTGTGGTGGCTCATGCCTGTAATCCCAGCACTTTGGGAGGCTGAGGCAAGAGGATTGCTTGAAGCCAGGATTTTGACACCAGCCTGAGCAACATAGCAAGACCCCATCTCTAAAAACAAAAACAAAGCCAGGCATGGTGGCTGTAATCCTAGCACTTTGGGAGGCCAAGGTGGGTGGATCACCTGAGGTCAGGAGTTCAAGACCAGCCTGGCCATCATGGTGAAACCCCATCTTTAAAAAAAATAAAAATAAAATAAAAACAAAAAACTGGGGCCCAAAGTGGCAGACAGAGAGAGAATCAGAATGCAGGGCTTCTGACCCCATATTGGTGCCCCTTCCACTATTTCAGACCACTCAGAGACGACAATACCCACCATCTGTCAGAAGGATGATGGCATGTCGGATTTCCTGCCAGGCCGTCGTTTCCATGCCAAGGATTCGCATTTGGTTGTTCATCATGAGATAGACACTGTATAGGGCCGCATAGGTGTTGGTCCCGGTTCCATTTTCATGATCTGCAATATGCCAAAAGGAAGGACTCGCTCAGACACTTCCCACCTACCACCTAGGGGTAGGGGATCACTCTATTCCCCCAACCACTATTCCCCCAATCTAAAAAAAAAAGATTTTTAAAAATCTTTTTGAGACAGACTCTCACTCTGCCACCCAGGCTGGAGTGTAGTGGCATGATCTCAGCTCATTGCAACCTCCACCTCCTGGGTTCAAACGATTCTTGTGCCTTGGCCTCCTCAGTAGATGGGATTACAGGTGCCTCATGCCCAGCTAATTTTTTGTATTTTTAGTAGAGAAGGGGTTTCACCATGTTGGCCAGGCTAGTCTCCTGACCTCAAGTGATCCACCTACCTCAGCCTCCCAAAGTGCTGGGATTATAGGCATGAGCCCCTGTGCCCAGCCTGGAAATGCAATTTATCAATTGCTTTGATAAACTCGGACCTTTGCCATTCAGATACAGATTTGGCATCATTGCTAGTTCAAACATTAAAAGCCTTTCCACTTTAGAAATGTTTATTACATAGGGCCAGGCGTGGTGGCTCACGCCTGTAATCACAGCCCTTTGGAAGGCCGAGGTGGGCGGCTCATGAGGTCAGGAGTTTGAGACCAGCCTGACCAACATAGTGAAACCCTGTCTCTACTAAAAATACAAAAAATTAGCCAGACATGGTGGCAGGTGCCTGTAATCTCAGCTGTTCAAGATGCTGAGGTAGGAAAATTGCTTGAATCCGGGAGGAGGAGGTTGCAGAGAGCAGAGGTTGCGCCACTACACTCCAGCCTGGGTGACAGCGTGAGACCATCTCACAAAAAAGAAAGAAAGAAAGGTTTACTGCCTAACTCCAATCTAACACCACACTAAAGTCCCAAGATTCAAAGATGAGGTTTCCAAAAACTTAAGTGGCTTCAGCAATGTACTAAGTGCCAGCCAGGCAGCTTTACATGGTACATGGGTGGCTAGTGCCATGGGGAGATGGCAGCGTGGAGCCATGCAAACCTGACAATGTGATTTTGACAACTGAAAGGAATTAAAGGCCTGAACAGTGTGTTTGAACCTGCAGCACCTTAGAATGAGCTTTGAGCTGGGGGCAGCTGGACTCTCCCAACATAACCCTGGACACAGAAGCTACCCCAGACTCATGGGACTCAGGGGCCACCAAGAGGCCTCACTCTCTTTCTAACTTTCCCAGAATTTGTTTGCAGACCCTGAGAGGGTCCATCTCCTTTCCCATCATATGATGACACCCGTACCTTTGTAGTTGGCATTTTCCAGACTGCTGATCACCTCAGTCATATCCCGGGAGTTGTCGTACAGGACAGACATGAGGACTTTGGGCTTTGAGGCAAACGTGATAATGGCGACACTCACATTGATCTCAAAGCTGAAGATCTGTGCGGGGCAAGTGAGAGGCAGTGTGAGGGGCCCTGAAGCCAAAGGGGAGATGGTAAGAGAGCAGCAAAAGGCCCTGGAGGAGGCAGAGAAACTGAACTGGGACCGACAGAGGCAAGGGCCAGGGGAGACACTAAGAAACAGCTATTAGGAAGAAGCTAGGGGCCAGGCGCGGAGGCTCAAGCCTGTAATCCCAGCACTTTGGGAGGCCAAGGTGGGCAGATCACCTGAGATCAGAAGTTCAAGACCAGCCTGGCTAACATGGCAAAACCCCATCTCTACTAAAAACATAAAAATGAGCCTGGCATGGTGGCAGACATCTGTAATCCCAGCTACTCGGGAGGCTGAGGCAGGAGAATCACTTGAACCCAGGAGGCAGAGGTTGCAGTGAGCCAAGATCATACCACTGCATTACGGCCTGAGCAACAGAGTGAGATTCCATTTCAAAGAAAAAGAAGCAGCTAAGGAAGTAAACTTTGTTGAACTTTGTTGAGTGTCCTTCTGTTTGACGGATTCCTCTCTCCTCGTTTAATCTTCCCATCAACGCTGTGAGGGGGCATCATGGCCCCTATTTTATGGATAAGGAAATTGAGGCATATTGTCTTGTCCCCGTCCCCCATCACACCGCCAGGAGGAGGTGGAAGTGGGATCTGAACATGTCACATGACTCTCAGTCACTGTTCCAACTGGTGCATGTTGCCGCCTCACAGGGCAATGAGCTACTTAATTTTGAGTCCCAAGAGAGCACAGAAACTGTCCTCTTTAAAATGTAGCTGGGAGGGAAAACCATCTATCATATTACATGATTATAATTTTGTAGGGAAAACCGTCTATAATATTACATATTGTGAAAAGCATAATTACAAAGCAAAGTGCTGGTGAGGAATTTAAACCAGTGGCTTCCAAACTTCTATCACACATATTTTATTTCATTTATTTTTTTCTTTTTTAAGACAGAGTTTCACTCTTGTTGTCCAGGCTGGAGTGCAATGGCACGATCTCAGCTCACTGCAACCTCCATCTCCAGGATTCAAGTGATTCTTCTGCCTCAACCTCCCAAGTAGCTAGGATTACAGGCAGGCACCATCATGCCTGGCTAATTTTGTATTTTTAGTAGAGACGGGGTTTCACCATATTGATCAGGCTGATCTCGAACTCCTGGCCTGAAGTAATCCACCTGCCTCAGCCTCCCAAAGTACTGAGATTACAGGCGTAAGCCACCATGCCTGGTCTATCACACACATTTTAAAGCCTACACAAAATGTTGAAGTTTTAAAAGGAAATTATTAAATGTTAAATTATTAATCTGATTTAAATTATTCCACAGGGGCACTAATATTTTTCTGGGTCACTCCTGTGGGTTATCTCGCTATCTTTCTGTGGAGATCACTATTCTAAATGATGAATTCCTGCAAGTAAGTCCTCAGCCTTTCCATCTTCGCTGTCCCCCAGCCCCCAGCACAGTGCCGCAACAGTGCGTGTGGAATAAAAATTATGATTGTATAAATTGAATTCATGATTCCTACATGTCATGTGTATAATCTGAGGAGACTTCTTGGAGGAGGTAGGCTGAGAGTGGGACTCTGAGGAGGGGAAAGACGAGAGAGAGACAGAGTGAGCGCAGGAAGGCCTCCACTGCAGGCAGGCTCCTGATTCCTGACCCTGTCCACCATGAGGGAGGCACTCTCCTTGAAGATGAGAAAGTCCTTTTCTGACACACTCTGCGAAGAATCCAGGAGCAGGTAGAGGTTCAGGTGACCAGAGCGCTGGATTTGGATTTTACGGCCCAGGTTTTCTGGAGAAATGTGGAAGGGGAGATTCAGATCCGCACCTCCTTCCTGCGCTCTTGCCAAGCGGGTCCAGCTTCTCTGTCTCCCTCCCTTCCAGTGGCTGAGCCCACCAAGGCTCCTGGCCTCCAGGAAGTTCATGCCCTCCCTTGCTCCTGCCCAGATCCAGCGCCCTGCTCAACTTCAAACTCCACCTCAAACACTCACCCTTCGTCTTCTGGGTGGGATTGGTGGCCCCAAGCAGGTGGGAAAAGGAAGTGCCCAGGGCAGGGGCCACGTCCTCAGGGAAGTCATAAGAGTAGGGCTCTGTAGGAAGAGCCACACAGGGGTCAGCTTGGGCAGCGACTGGGGGTGCCCAGGAGTCTCAGGAGGGCAGGGCAGCTACTCACGGCGGCAGATGGGCTCCGTCCCACTCCAGACCCCGTTGCTCTGGCACTCCCGCTCTGCAGACCCCGTGAGCACAAGATTTGAGGAGCAGCGATAGCTGACCTTGTCCCCAAGACCAAAGCGGGAGCCTGTTCGCACCGCGCCCAGGGAAATGCCCGGGTCGGGGCAGTGGCCAGCTACAAGTGAACAAAGGAAGGCAGAGGTGAGCAGCCCCCTCCCATCCGGCTCTGCCTCCTCAGCAGCCTCAGTCGCTGGCAGAAGCTTCCCAGTTCCAAACCAGGAAGGCACCCGTGTCTGTCCCAGAGCCCCCAGAGCCCCAGGGGAGAAGTCAGCTGATGGTCCCTCCACTCCCACAGAGAACACTTGCATTTCATAAGCCACAGTGAGACACCCTACACACCCATCAAAACGGCTAACACTGAAACGACAGACAATTCCAATGTTGGAGATGATGCAGAGCGATTGGAGCTCTGTCACATTGCTGGTGCGTATGTGGGTGAAACTTCTCAGCCTCTACCACAACTAAACATATGCCAGCCTGTGACATGACAATTCCACATTTAGATCATTTACTGAAGAGAAGCAAGTGCATACATATACCACAATCACACGCAAGAATGTCCCTAGAGCTTTACTCCTAACAGCCCCAAGCTGGAAATAACCCAAATGTCCACGAACAGGAAAATGGATAAATTGTAAATATATCCATATGATGGAGTACTACGCAGCAATAAAAAAGGACAAACTACTGATACACACAACAACATGGATAAATCTCACAGGCAGAATATAGAACAAGGGATGCCAGATGCAACAGACCACATCCTGCATGATTCCATTTACAGGAAGCGTAAGAACAAGGTACCTAATCTATGGAGACAGAAGTCGGAAGAGCCATTACCCTGTGGAAGGGGACAAGTGGGAGCCTCGTTCTCTGTCTTGGGTGATGATTACATGGGTGGATGCATGTGTAACAAATCATTAAGCTAAATACTTAAGATTTGCACATTTTACAATAGGCAAATTATGCCTCAATTTTAAAATAAGTTAGAGTCATGTCTGAATCAATGGCCATTTGGCAAAGACTCAAGGGCATGAGTGGGGAGCCATGGTCTGGTCCAATGGGTGAAGAGGTGGTCCTGCCTCTGTGGCTTCTGTATGATGTGCTGAGAACCATGATCCAAGAAGCTCCCAAGCCCACAGGCAAATGCAGCTCCAGGGAATCCTAGGAGCCCCACTTCTGCCAAGCAGAGCCCCTTGCCATTCACAGGGGCAGCAATAACCATGAAAAAAGTGCGTATGGCCAGGCGCAGTGGCAAGCGCCTGCATTCCCAGATACTCAGGAGGCTGAGGTAGGATCACTTGAGCTCAAGAGTTTGAAGCCAGCCTGGGCGACATAGCGAGATCGCTAAAAAAGCAGAAACAGGCTGAATGCAGCGGCTCATGCCTGTAATCCCAGCACTTTGGGAGGCTGAAGTGGGTGGATTGCCTGAGGTCAGGAGTTCGAGGGCATCCTGACCAACATGATGAAACCCCATCTCTACTAAAAATACAAAAATTAGCCAGGTGTGGTGGCGTGTGACTGTGGTCCCAGCTACTTAGGAGGCTGAGACAGAATTGCTTGAACCTGGGAGGCAGAGGTTGCAATGAGCCAAGATCATGCCACTGCACTCCAGCCTGGACAACAGAGCAAGATTCCATCTCAAAAAAATAAATAAATAAATAAACCAAGGCTGAGCAGCTCACGCCTGTACTCCCAGCACTTTGGGAGGCTGAAGTGGGTGGATTGCCTGAAGTCGGAAGTTTGAGACCAGCCTGACCAACATGGAGAAACACCATCTCTACTGCAAATACAAAATTAGCCAGGCGCGATGGCGTGTGCCTATAATCCTAGCTACTCAGGAGGCTGAGGCAGGAGAATCACTTGAACCCGGGAGGCAGAGGTTGCAGCGACTCGAGATCGCACCATTGCACTCCAGCCTGGACAACAAGAGCGAAACTCTGTCTCAAAAAATAAAACAGAAACAAAACAAAAGTATGCATGGCGTTTATCAGTTTCCAGGGGCTATTCTAGATGCTCACTAATACCAACTCATTTAATCCAGATGGCAATCCCATGAGGTCAGCACTCACTATTCCTGTTTTACAGACATGAAAAAGGAGGCCTAGAAAGGTTAAATAACCTTCCCAAAGTCTGTCAAAATCAGAGTGGGGCTTGGAACCCAAACCTGGCTTTGAAGGACAGGCATTAAAACACAGTACTTGTCTCTCTCCCAGCATATCTTCCCTACAATAATTTGTGAGGCCTAAATACAAAGTCTTGCTTTGAGGCACTTAGAGAAGCCAGGCAGAGTGCATGGCAGGCGCTATGCTCCATGTGAAGCTTAGCACCAGCTGCCTAGGGCCCAGCCCCTGTAGACTTGTGATGTGCGACCTGTGGACCTCAATTTACCAAAATCCAGGAATACTATTATGGCACACTGAACAACAGACCCCTATCCCCACAGAGGCTTCCTGGATGCACATTGGGTCCCAGGCTTCCCCAGGAGACCCCAGCCCCCATATAGCCCATAGGCCAGAGCACTCACCCCCATTGTCACACACAGCCGTTTCTCCATCCCACATGCCATTGGGGCGACAGTGTCGCACAGGCGAGCCCCGCAATGTGAAGCCATCCTCACACTCGAAGCTCACGTTGCCACCCACAGGGTAGGACCCCAGCCGTGGGGTATAAATGCCATTCTCAAAGGAGACAGGGGCTGGACAGCGCACAGCTGGAGAGAGAGAGAAAGTGGGTGGGGAATATAGAGCTGGATGGAGAACACCTGGGCTGGGGGTTAAGCAGGTGATTTTATGCTAGAATGCATGCGAATGGTCAACTGGTTGTCAAAACACTGAAATATTAGGTTCCAGCATGTGAAATTGCTGTTTTTGGCAACTGATTGAATATTGCTAATTTCACAGGATCTAAGCAAATTGATTGATAAATAGCCATTTCCCTCAGCCCCCTGAGGGTCACAGCCTCTCCAGCCACTCTCCTTGGGATCCTCAGATGTCCAGAGGACTCCAGGACCATTCTGCATCCATTCTGAATGGTCACTACCAGGCAGTCAATTGTACATAAAAAATCATCCCTGGCTTTAGTAACCCACAGTCTCCAGCAAAACGTGTCCCCAATTCCTTGCTCCTAGCAACTGGTATTTTCTGGATATTTTGAAAAGTCCTCTGCAAAACCAACTTTGCCATCTAGTCAGGTTAAGAACTCCTCCCCACCCCCCGAGCAACTCCCAAACAGAAGTCTGGGGTGGTCCCTGATGGAGCACCCTGAGCAAAGTCCACAGCCAGTCTCACGTTTGCAGACTGCCTTAGTGAGAGACCGGGTGGCTCCTGGGGTCTGCCACTGTCCGCTGCTCTTGCACAGCCGTGATGATGGGGATGGGTACCGGCCCAGCGGGCAGGAGTAGAGGAGAAGACTCCCAGGGGCCCAGCCGTGGCTGAGGGTGAATGTGCCGCCGGAGATATTCACATTCTGAGGGCAGGAGGGAGCCGAGTCTGCCGGGCCTGGAAACATGGGGACAGGGAGACAGCAATGGGGAAAGGAGGAAGACACAGATGAGAAAAGGAAAGCAAAAGACTCTGTTTCACACATGGAACTCAAGCTGGGAGCACCAGCCTCACCCACAGGACGCTGACATTCCCCCTTCCCTGCCTCCTACCTGGGTACAGGAACAGCAGGCAAAGGAGAACCATCAGTGGGTCCATGGTGTCCTCCCTAGGAGCAGCTAGAGGCAGAGAGCTGAGGGAGGGAAAAGGTCATCTGATTTCCCGAAAGCCAGAGCTGGCTCAGCAGCTGCTTCATTGCTGCCAGAGCAGGAAAACCAGGGAGTGGCAAGGGGGTTGGTCCTAGGGAAAAAATAAGCAGGTTGGGGACTGAGCTGAAGGGTAAAACCATTGCCCTGTCTCCCTGATGCTAATATATCTGTTGAGGCAATAGATCTCCCTCACAGCCTTTGTGTACTGCCCCCACGCTCCACCCACCCCACATGTGCACGTGGGCACCATACACACCTGCTCACGAACATGCAGGCAAACATATTTGCGCTCATGTGTGCGTGCACTCATGCACCTTGCTCTTGTGTGAATAGTCTAAAGCACACAAACCCACAATCCATCCAAGTTATTGCAAAACATTTTATTTAAGTAAAGTTTTAGTGTTCTTTTGGGCTTTACCAAGTGGGTTTTACTTCCTGAGAGCCCAGAACAGAGTTGTCTCCTTGAACATAAACTTCCAAAGATGTGAAACTAATTTTTTAAGAACTTCTTGATAAGTAGGAAGATTGACAATACTTTTATTCCCTACACTCCTTCCCCAGAAAGAATCTAGGGGTAAAAAAGGAAATCAACACTTAGTTTTGGAGACAGGAAAAATGTTTACAATATTTTTACGGAAAGTCTAGTAGATGAAATTCCCAACTGGTAAAGTAAATAAATTTGCGGTTGGTTAGTCAAAGGAATAAAAGTTTCTTGGGGGCTGGGATTTGCCTTTAAATCATAACCTGCACTTGTATGAAATGCAGGAAGCAAAAAAACTTGAAGCTAGTGTGTTAGTCTCCCTGACCCACTGAAGTCTTTTCAATACCTTTTTAAACAATGTAGGGTAAAAATAAATAAAATCAATAAAAAATAAAGATGAAAGCTCTCTGAAGTGATCATTTAAGTTTGTAAAACCCTTTTGGTTTACAAGTGAGTCCTCAGAGAATCACTTGAACCCAGAAGGTGGAGGTTGCATGATCTGAGATTGTGCCACTGCACTCCAGCCTTGAGGACAGAGCAAGACTACCTCTCAAAAGAAAAAAAAAATTAGTCCTCAGAAACACCTGTGTACAAAGTGGGGCTCCCCTTGGATAGGGCTGAGTGCATGAAGACCAGGACACCCTGGTGTTGGGGACTCCAGAGCGGCTGCTGTGGCAGAGTTACTAGTGCCTCCCCTACCCCTCAAGTATCTCTTCTCCCTCCTTCCACAGTAAGAGATGGTTAGGGCTGGGTGCGTAGGCTCACACCTGTAATCCCAGCACTTTGGGAGGATGAAGTGGGTGGATCACCTGAGGTCAGGAGTTCGAGACCAGCCTGGCCAATATGGTGAAACTCCCATCTCTTAAAAGAAAAAGAGAGAGAGAGAGAGAGAGAGAGAGATGGTTAGGGGGACACATAGTCACCCAGCTAAAGGCTATATTTTCTTTCTTTTTTTTTTTTTTTGAGACGGAGTTTCGCTCTTGTTACCCAGGCTGGAGTGCAATGGCGCGATCTCGGCTCACCGCAACCTCCATCTCCTGGGTTCAGGCAATTCTCCTGCCTCAACCTCCTCAGTAGCTGGGATTACAGGCACGCACCACCATGCCCAGCTAATTTTTTGTATTTTTTTTTTTAGTAGAGACGGGGTTTCACCATGTTGACCAGGATGGTCTCGATCTCTTGACCTCGTGATCCACCCGCCTCAGCCTCCCAAAGTGCTGGGATTACAGGCTTGAGCCACCGCGCCCGGCCTAAGGCTGTATTTTCTAGCTTCCCTTGCAGCTAGGCAGCCAGGTGACTTGGTTCTGGCCAATGAGATGTTAGTAGAACTCATGGATGTAATTTCCAAGGCATGTCCCTAAAATAAAAAAGGGGTGTGCCTTTTCTTCTCATGGGCTGGAATATAAACCTAGTGGAGGTCCGTCTTCCACCAGGAGGATGAGGGCAACATCTGGAGATGACAAAGCAAGTAGACAGAGGAGCCTGGGTATCTGACACAGATGTCATACCAGCCCTACTCACCTACTTAGATTGTTACAAGAGAGGAATAAACTATCTTAAGGGTGGGGGGTATTTAGGACTATTCGCAAACATTGTGGCTTTGTCTTCTTTCACTCACATTGTAGGATAGAATTTCCTCAGCCACTTGTTTTAGCCAATGAGATGTGAGTACAAGTGATATGCATCACTTCCTGATGGAAGCTCAATGTAATCTTCACCCTGCTCTTCCCCTCTATATGGTAACGTTTGAGGTGGTGACTGCTCCATCAGCCAAGATCCCTGGGTGATATAAAAAACACGATACCAGCCGGGCGCAATGGCTCACGCCTGTAATCCAACACTTCGGGAGGCCAAGGCAGGCGAATAACCTGAGGTCAGGAGTTGGAGACCAGCCTGGCCAAGATGGTAAAACCCAGTCTCCACTAAAAACACAAAAATTAGCTGGGCATGGTAACGCCTGCCTGTAATCCCAGCTATTCAGGAGGCTGAGGCAGGAGAATCGCTTGAACCCAGGAGGCAAAGGTTGCAGTGAGCCAAGATCACACCACTGCACTCCAGCCTGGGTGACATAGGGAGACTCTGTCTCAAAAAAGGAAAAAAAAATTTAAAAAGCACAATACCTGCTGACTCAGTGGATAAGTAACATGACCAAAAAATAAACTTTGTTATTTTAATTCATTGCATTTCTACAGATGCAGGAAAAAAGTACTACCCAATAGGTAAGAAATTTAAAAATGATTTTTTCTTTCTCATATTAGACAGACAGTTCTGCTGGTCTTCCATGCAGCTGCAGTCAGCTGAGTTCAGTGAACAGTAGGACAGCTGGCCCTTCCTCCCCAGGGTCATTTATCCCCAGCCCTCATAGCATGGCAGTCTCAGGGCAATATTCTGAGGAATCCAAAACATAAGCTTCAAGGTGTCATCCTATCCCCAAAAGTCACTTAACACTTCTTTTTTTTTTAGAGACGGGATTTCACTATGTTGATCAGGATGGTCTCGAACTCCTAACCTCAGGTGATCCACCAGACTTGGCCTCTCAAAGTGCTGGGATTACAGGAAAGTAAGCCACTGAGTCCAGCCCGTCACTTAACACTTCTAACACCATTGGTCAAAGCGAATCACAAGGTCAGCCCAGATTCAAGGCTGGGGCATAGAATTTACCTCTAGATAGGAGGATGGCAAAGTCACATTGTGAAGGGGCACGCACATCAGAATAGGAGAGATTGATGGCTATATTTCATAAGCCCTCCTAGGGCACTAAAATTTCTAGGTTGTTGCTTACTAGAACATAATGGAGCCTAACCTGACTGAACAAGGACCTTTCTTTCATGAGTTTCTTCCAATATTTGTTGAGTTAAATCAACTTGGGACAGTGTGGCAGAATCATTCTCTCTTCTTGCTTCAGTAAAAAAACTCCCAAGTTTTCTGGCCCCACAGAGTATGTTCTTAAGGAGAAGTGTTTACTCCTCAATTTCTCTTCTCCCTTTCCCACCGGCTGGAATGTGGACAGAATGGTGGACATTGGAACAGCCACCTAGAACACAAAATGAAAGTCACATGTGGATGATGATAAAGAAACAAAATTAAAGAATCGCTTCTCTCCAATCCTGCAGAGCGAATAGGACTGACATGGACCACTGATGCTCAGACCATTTAAGCCCTTGTTATTCTAGCTTGGTTAGAACAAAGCCAACCCATGTCTAACTGGTATACCTAGCCGGAAATCAATGTGAGAGCCCAAGGCAACGCTCAGGGGGGCTGTTTATTAGGATACAAGTTAAACTTCTGTAATGAAGAGACCCTAAAATATAGTAAGATAGAAGAGACCCTAAAATATAATAAGATAGACCCTTAAATAAGATAGAATTTTGCTGCACTTTCAAATAAGAGCCTCAGGGTAAGCAGGCAAGGCTTACATGGCATGTGTGGCCCTGACTGGCAGAGCTGCTCATCAGCCTCCTTCAGGCCTCCAGGTTCTTTCCATCTGCGGTTCATGCCTTTGGAAATTGTCCTTGTCTGCATGGTTGAAACACGATCTCCATCAAGTGTGCATCCCACCCCACTCTTCCACTCATATTCCACTGGCAAAAACTCAGTTATAGTCCACTGTCAGCTCTCCAGGAGGCCCATGTGGAAGGACAATGACCTGAGTGACTGTGGGGCTGAAGATGCCAGATCTTTATTCCCCTCGGCACCCCCGATTAGATTTTCAGTAGACCTCACCGGATGAGGGCAACCTTGGCTTCTCTACTTCAAAAGCCTGGCAAATGTAACCGTGTTTTCACTCCAGGTGGAAGGAAGGATGTGAATAATATCTTAAAAAAACAGACCCGCCTTTCCTGCCAGCTTCCTGCCAGCTTCTTCCATCTCACCTAAATTTCTTCTTATCAATTCTAGGCTTCTAATGTCTGCTTCCAGGGGTACAATTCCAAAAAGAAGAAACCAATACCCCAATTCTGTACTTCATCCCCTAGTCAGAATTGGTTTTGTTTTTGTTGTTGTTGTTGTTGTTTGTTTTTGTGTTTATGTGTGCGTGGTTTTTTGTTTTGGTTTGGTTTTTTGAGACAGAGTCTTGCTTTGTCACCGAGGCTGGAGTGATGCAGTGCGATCTCAGCTCACTGCAACATCCACCTCTTGGGTTCAAAGGATTCTCCTGCCTCAGACTCCCAAGTACCTGGGATTATAGGCACATGCTACCATGCCCGGCTAATTTTTGTATTTTTAGTAGAGATGGGGTTTCACCATGTTGGTCAGGCTGGTCTCCAACTCCCGACCTCAGGTAATCCACCTGCCTCAGCCTCCCAAAGTGCTGGGATTACAGGCATGAACCACCGCACCCATTCCCATAGTCACAGCTAAAAACAGAAATGCAGCTTGGCCAACATGGAAAAACCCTGCCTCTACTAAATATACAAAATTAGCTAGGTGTGATGGCACATTCCTGTTAATCCCAGCTACTCAGGAGGCTGAGGCAGGAGAATCACTTGAACCCAGGAGGTGGAGGTTGCAGTGACCCAAGATCGTGCCATTGCACTCCAGCCTAGGCAACATGAGCAAAACTCCGTCTCAAAAAAATAAATAAATAAACCTCATCTCTACTAAAAAAAAAATAATAATAAAAATTAGCCAAGTGTGGTGGTGCATGCCTGAAATCTCAGCTACTCAGGAGGCTGAGGCAGGAGAATCACTTGAATCCAGGAGGTGGAGGTTGCAGTGAACCGAGATTACGGCACTGTACTCAAGCCCGGGCGACAGAGTAAGACTCCATTCCAAAAAGATAAACAAAGTCAGAAGTGATGCTGTGATGTCCTCTCAGGATGTCTTATTCTCACAGCTGGAAATGTCTGAGGAAAAGTGGCAGATAGCATGGGCCGATCCCGCTGCGGTGGCCAGTCTACTCCTTAACCAGTCTGGCCACTTGCACATGGACTTCGCTGGCATCCTAAGTTCTGCCACCCCTCAACCTTCTGTGGCAACTGCAGGTCAACCCCCAAACTGGAAAACTAGGCTGACCCAGCCTGGTTCACAGCCTTAATGTGTGACTGTAGCTGGGACTCAGTATGGCTCTGCAAGCCTCTTGGTGCTTGTAGTGGATCGGTCCTCGCCCCACCATATCCCTTGGGCCTTACCACTGGGGTGCTCCACTGACTTCCAACTGCAGTGTCTCTGTCTCTACCCAAGGATTGTTTTTGGTGTCCTGCACTATCTGTGCACAGAAAGCTGGAAATGCCAGAGAATTAAGGTCCCTCAACCAATGACTGATTGGTATAAATACCGGGCTCCCTCGCCCCGGACCACGGGATAACTCTGCACCACTCCAGGTTTCCTGAGTGGGATTGACCTCCACTCACCCACAGTGGTAAATTTGCCCGATAACACACCCTTCCTTGACTGCCTTCCTTCTCTATCACACTCCACTACCCGTGTTTCCTGCGATCACCTCCAGAATACACTGTCTGCACTGGAATCCTTGTCTCCCGGTCTGCTTTGGGGGGAAAAAGACTTCATATTAGCAGGACAGAGTGCCAGACACTATTTTTAAGTCTTAAATGTAGGTGCTCACTTAATCCTCACAACAAGCTTATGACACAGTTCTGTTGTTACTCCCACTTTACAGACGAGGGAACTGAGGCTCAGAAAGGTTAAGCGAGCTGCCCCAGGTTCATACAGGTACTAAGCAGCAGAGCCGGGATTCAAACCCAGGCAGCATGGCTCCCGGGTCCACACTGGTAGCCACCAAGTGGTAGTGGCTGTTCCTCACACCTTCTCTTCAGTGACTGCTGGGAGCTCCTTGCGCATCCCTGAAGTCTACCCCAACCCCTTGCATCTCCAAGCCCTCTTTCCCCTAGGCGCTTTCCTCTTGGCACCCCCTCTCCTATAACACCTTCTTCTCCATCCTTCTCAAATCCCTCATCTTCCAGACTCTCACAAGACATGTCCATGCCACTTCCCACCTTCTAATTACTTGTGCGCTTATCCCAAGCTCCCCAGAGGAAAGATCCAGGAATTTTTGTTGAAACAATGAATTATACAAGTAAGGTCAAAGCCAGTGCCTTCCCCTGTCCTATTTCTACCCCAAGTAAATAGCATCTTTCAGGTCAGCAACAGAATTGGCTTTGGTTTCTCATCCATTTCTTTTTTAATAAAAATATTTACATTGGGTCAGACCCACCCACTTCCACACAAAGACCTCTGCTAGGTTCCTGGGCACACACACCATCCCCCATCCTAGCAGGCATGGCCTAGGATGAAGTGATTGCCCAACTGTGATCTTGAGGAACCTCCACCACATACATCACCCTTAGAGCCTCAGAAAGGGTTATGCCCTGCCCCAGGGGGCTCCTCCCCATGCCCAGGCTCCTCCAGGGCCCTGGGCCTCAGAGGCCACCCTGCAGGCCCAGACACTGTGTTAGATCTGAACCTCCTATCCTTGTCCATCCATTGCACAAACAATTCCTGAGAATGGAACGAGGAACTAAGGGGTGGGGTAGGGCCTCCCAAGAAACAGAAGGCCTGTCCCTGACCTCCTATAGGCGCCATATCGCTTTCAGACAAAAATTCAACCTCTAAAGACTCACAGGCCTGGGGTATACATACCAGGGTGTCTGTTGCCCACACCACAGCTGCTACCTCATCCCTCTGAGGTCTTCACTGCCCTTGGGTGGTGGAGGGGCATGGTGCATGTTATCACCCACTTCTTGCTACCCATCAGGGAGGCTGCCCTGTGTAATCCAGGTGAGAGGGTGGTAAACACAACTCGGGTGCTCAGGGATCAGCTGGGGATGAGGCAGGGGGAGGGGGGGTGTATGGCTGAACTACGCTGGCTCCTGTCCTTACCACCCCAACCCCAGCTCTGGGCTTAGCGCTGGTGGAAGGCGGGGACTTCACTAGCCTCCTCTGCCCTTTATTTATATATATATATATTTATTTATTTATTTATTTTCAGGCAGAGTCTTACTCTGTTGCCAGGCTGGAGTACAGTGGCGCGAACTCAGCTCACTGCAACCTCCGCCTCCTGGGTTCAAGCAATTCTCCTGCCTCAGCCTCCCAAGTAGCTGGGACTATATGTGTGTGCCACCACGCCCAGCTAATTTTGGTATTTTTAGTAGAGTTGTGGTTTCACCATGTTGGTCAGGCTGTTCTCAAACTCCTGACCTCAGGTGATCCACCCACTTCAGCCTCCCAAAGTGCTGGGATTACGGGCATGAACAGCTATGCCCAGCCATGACCTGTCATAGAAAATTCCTCTTTAATGTTTTCCTGTATCCTGGGGAGTGGGGAGATGTTCATCCCCTTCCCAGTCCTGGGTACCAGTCCTCTTTTGCCAAAAGCACAGCTCCAGGGCTCATGTGGGAGAAGCCTCCTGCCCTCACTCCCCCCGTGCTGCCAAGGGGTAAAGAGGGAACTTGCCAGGTAGAAGGACACATTCATGCCTTGCTTTCTTGCCCAACACAGATGAAAGGTTATGCCCAAGAAGAGCTCCTACCGCCCGCCTCTGGCCCCAGCCCCGGTGTGTTATGAGGAATTCAGCCTTTGACTTAAGACAGCCTGGAACCTCAGGTTTGGCTTGGCAAATTCATTAGCTATTTCATAGCCTTACCCTGTTTTGTCACCTGTCATCCACAGAACCAACAGCAAAATACACTCCCCTTAAGTTTACCTCCGACAATTAGGAGCATGGAAAGGAGATCTCCTACCCTACAGGCGTGAAAGCCTGAAGTACCAGGATATTTGCTTTAGCATTCACTGTTACCAAGTGCAAATGTTTGGAAACAACCCATGTCCATTAATAGGGGACAGACGCAGCACATTGTGCTAGGGGGCAACCGAATACTACACAGTCTCTTCAAGTTTAAGGTTTATCTGTGTGCACAGAGCTGAACGTCTCCAGATATATATGCCTTATAATATATACTTTTAAACCAGAGAGACATTCAGAACTGTATTATGGGATGCCACCATTTATGCAAAAAAGGGGGGAAAAGAGGATAGTAGCCACATAGGCTCTCTATGTGTATATAAATTCTCGAAAAAGTACAAAAAACTGGATAGGAGAGTTGCCTCTAGGGAGAACTGGGAGCTGGAAAATGGGGTGGGAGGTAAAGAAGGCAACTTAATTTTCACCAAATCCCCTTTATTATTGCTTGTACTTTTTACTGGGAACATATGATACCTATTCTAGGCCAGGCGCAGTGGCTCATGCCTGTAATCCCAGCACTTTGGGAGGCCAAGACAAGCAGATCATCTGAGGCCAAGAATTCAAGACCAGACTGACTAGCATGGTGAAACCCCATCTCTACTAAAAATACAAAAAGCAGCCATGCCTGTTGGCAGGTGCCTGTAATCTCAGTTACAGGAGATGTAAGTAGGAGGCTAAGGCAGGAGAATTGCTTGAACTGGGAGACGGAGGTTGCAGTGAGCCTAGATGGAGATGGTGCCATTGCACTCCAACCTGGGCAACAAGAGCAAAACTCCGCTTCCAAAAATAAATAAAAAGGCCAGGCATGGTGGCTCACACCTGTAATCCCAGAACTTTGGGAGGCCGAGGTGAGTGGATCACCTGAGGTCGAGAGTTCAAGAGCAGCCTGACCAACATGGAGAAATCCCATCTCTACTAAAAATACAAAATTAGCTGGGCGTGGTAGCGCAAACCTGAAATCCCAGCTACTCGGGAGGCTGAGGCAGGTGTATCACTTGAACCTGGGAGACAGAGGTTGCGGTGAGCTGAGATCGTGCTACTGCACTCCAGCCTGGGCAACAAGAGTGAAACTCTGTCTCCAAATGTAATATGATCATAATAAAAAAAGAGGAGCCAGGCAAGGTAACTCACACCTGTAACCCCAGCACTTTGGGAGGCTGAGGCTGGCAGATCATGAGGTCAGGAGATGGAGACCATCCTGGCTAACACCATGAAACCCCACCTCTACTAAAAATACAGAAAGTTGCTTCCTGTGGCTGACGTCATCTGGAGGAGATTTGCTTTCCTTTTCTCCAAAAGGGGAGGAAATTGAAACTGAGTGGCCCATGATGGAAAGAGGGGAAGTCCAGGGGAACAGGAGGCCTCTGGCTGAAGGCAGAGGCTAACATGGGGTTCGGAGCGACTTTGGCCGTTGGCCTGACCATCTTTGTGCTGCCTGCTGTCACTATCATCATCTGCTTCACCTGCTCCTGCTGCTGCCTGTACAAGACGTGCCGCCGGCCGCGTCCAGTTGTCACCACCACCACGTCCACCACTGTGGTGCACGCCCCTTACCCTCAGCCTCCAAGTGTGCCGCCCAGCTACCCTGGACCGAGCTACCGGGGCTACCACGCCATGCCCCCTCAGCCAGGGATGCCAGCAGTGCCCTAACCAATGCAGTACCCACTGCCTTACCCAGCCCAGCCAATGGGCGCCGGCCTACCACGAGACCCTGGCTGGAGGAGCAGCGGCACCCTACTCCGCCAGCCAGCCTCCTTACAACCCGGCCTACGCGGATGCCCCGAAGGCGGCCCTCTGAGCATGCCCTGGCCTCTCCGGCTGCTACTTGGTTATGTTGTGTGTATGTGAGTGGTGTGCAGGCACGGTTCCCTACGCCCCACGTGTGCTGTGTGTGTCCTGCTTGTATATGTGGCTTCCTCTCATGCTGACGAGGGGAAGAACAATCCTTGCCAGAGTGCCCTGGGACCAGACTTTGTTCTCTTCCTCACCTGAAATTATGCTTCTTAAAAATCTCAAGCCAAACTCAAAGAATGGGGTGGTGGGGGTACCCTGTGAGGTGGCCCCTGAGAGGTGGGGGGCTCTCCAGGGCACATCGGGAGTTCTTTTCCGGCTTACCCTAGGGTGACCAAGTATGGCCTGTCACACCGGGATGGCGCAGCTGTGTGGTGCAGATGTGTCCTGGTTTCAGCAGCATAGCCAGCTGCTGCTCGAGGCCATGGCTTGTCCCCAGAGTTGGAGGTACCCTTTGCAGAGTCAGGGGCCTGATGCAGGTGAAGCTTGGGATCTGACCAACTTGGGCTTTGATCCTCTCAGCAGCTGTCCATTGCTCCCTGGGGCCTGTGTCATGCCCATTAGGGGTCAGGCAGCCTCCTGATGCCAGAACACCTCAGGCAGAGCCCTCCTACCTGACACCCTGTATCCTCCCTGGGACCACCTGAGGGCCACATGCACACACAGCCTAGCTGCCCACAGGGAGCTCTCCTGCCCTCGCTGGCCCTGCCCTTCCCACAGGTGAGCAGGGCAGCCTGTCCACCAGCACACTCAGGTCTCTTCCCTGCAGTTTTCATTTCATTTTAGCCAAACATTTTGCCTGTTTTCTGTTTTGAACATGATAGTGATGTGAGGCTGAAACCCCTGGGTTGTGGAGGGAAATTGGCTCGGAGGAGAAGGACAACCTGGCAACTGTGAGAGTCCCTGCTTCCCCTGACACCAGCTCATGGAAGATGCAACTCCTGTACCCCAGTCCAGTGTGTTCTGGCAGCAGGGACACCTGGCCAACCAGCCATCTGGACCAAAGGTGGGTTGTGGGGCGCTGGATGGCAGCTCTGGCCCAGACATGAATACCTCGGTGTTCCTCGTCGTCTATTAGTTTCACCAGAGCTGTCTTAGCTTTGTATCTGTTGTGTTTCTGAGAGTCTAGGATCTGCACCTGTGTTTATAATAAATGCAATCGTTTTGAAAAAAAAAAAAAATACGAAAAGTTAGCCGGGCGTGGAGGCACATGCCTGTGGTCCCAGCTACTTGGAAGGCTGAGGTAGAAGAATCGCTCGGACCCGGGAGGCGGAGGTCAAGGTGAGCTGAGATTGCGCCACTGCACTGCAGCCTGGGCATGAGACTTCGTCTCAAAAAAAAAAAAAAAAAAAAAGAGAGAAAGAAACACCCTACTGGACTATTAACAAGAGACCTTGATACAGTCTCTCTGCAGATTAAGTTTTATTTTGCAAAATTTCAAACATAGGTAAAGTAGAAAGAATAGTAAAATGAACTTTCATGTACGTATCTATCATCTGGCTTCAGTTCATAGATGGGCCTATATACCACCGACCACCCACTCCTTCCAGAATTTTTTTTTTTTCCAAGTTAAAGGCAGGGTCTCATTCTGTCACCCATGCTGGATTGTAGTGGTGCAATCACAGCTCACTGTAACCACGAACTCCCGGTTCACATGATCCTCCCACCTCAGCCTTCCAAGAAGCCGGCACAACCAGCATGTACCACCATGCCCAGCTAATTTATTCATTTATTTATTTATATAAAGACAAAGTCTCACTATGTTGCCCAGGCTGGCCTCAAACTCCTAGCTTCAAGTGATTCTCCTGCCTCAGTCTCCCAAAGTGTTAGGATTACAAGTGTGAGCCACTGTGCCTGGCCTCCAGAACTTTTTTTTTTTTGAGATGGGGTCTTGCTCTGTTGCCCAGGATGGAGTGCAGTGACCTGCTCATAGCTAACTGCAGCCTCAAACTCCTGGGCTTTTCACAATCCTCCCACCTCAGCCTCCCAAGTAGCTGAGATTACAGGCATGTACCATCATGCCTGGCTACATTTTTAAAAATTGTTTAGTTTAATTAGAGATGAAGTCTTGCTATGTTGTCCAGGTTGGTCTTGAAATCCTAGCCTCAAGCAATCCTCCTGCCTAAGCCTCCTAAAGTGCTGGAATTATATGCATGAATTCCAGTGAACCACTATACCTGGGAATTCATTAAAAAGTTTTTATGGAAAAGCTCAAACTTTTCATTTAAAATATTTCTCTTTTTTTCTTTTTTCAGAACACTTCTCACTTGCATAAGAACACATTTTCTTTAATTTTTTTTTTAGATGGAGTCTCTCCATCACCCAGGCTGGAGTGCAATGGCATGATCTCAGCTCACTGCAGCCTCCGCCTCAAGCAATTCTCCTGTCTCAGCCTCCCAAGTAGCTGGGATTACAGATGCCTGTCATCATGCCCAGCTAATTTTTGTATTTTTAGTTAAGATGGGATTTCACCATGTTGGCCAAGTTGATCTCAAACTCCTGGCCTCAGGTGATCCGCCTACCTCAGCCTCCCAATGTGCTGGGATTACAGGCATGAGTCACTGCACCTGGCCCTTTTTTCTTTTTTTCAAATTTCAACTTTTATTTTAGATACAGGGAGTACAGGTGCAGATTTGTTACATGGGTATATTGCACCCACGTAGTGAGCACAGAACCCAGTAGGTAACTTTTTAACCCAGACTTCCACCTTCTCTCCCCCTTCTAGTAGTCTTCAGTGTCTATTGTTCCTATATTTATGTCCACGTGTGCTCAATATTTAGCTCCCACGGCTGGGCGCGGTGGCTCACATCTGTAATCCCAGCACTTAGGAAGCCAAGGGGGGTGGATCATGAGGTCAGGAGTTTGAGACATGCCTGACCAACATAGTGAAACCCCGTCTCTACCAAAAATACAAAAATTAGCCCAGCATGGCGGCAGGCACCTGTAATCCCAGCTACTCAGAAGGCTGAGGCAGAGAATCCCTTGAAAACGGGAGGCAGAGGTTTCAGCGAGCCAAGATTGCGCCACTGCACTCCAGCCTGGGTGACACAGCAAGACTCAGTCTGAAAAAAAAAAAAAAAATTGGCTCCCACTTGTAAGTAAGAACATTAGGTATTTGGTTTTCTATGTCAATTAATTTAGGATTACGTTCTCCAGCTCCATCAATGTTACAGCAAAGGACATGATTTAATTCTTTTTTAAAATTAAAAATGCAAAAATTTTTAATTTTAAAAAAGAATTAAATCATATTAATTAATTCAGGATTATGTTCTCCAGCTCCATCCATGTTGTAGCAAAGGACATGATTTAATTCTTTTTTAAAATTTAAAATGCAAAAATATTTCTTTCACTTCTTGGCTTTTACCAAAATAAATGCTTCTTTTGAACTAAATTTCTAAAACATCTCATTGTTCTCTGTACCAGATTTTTTTTTTTAATGGAGTCTCTGTCGCCAGGCTGGAGTGCAATGGTGCAATCCCAGCTCACCACAACCTCCACCTCCTGGGTTCAAGCAATTCTCCTGCCTCAGCCTCCCAAGTAGCTGGGATTCAGGTGCCTGCCACCACACCCAGCTAATTTTTGTATTTTTAATAGAGACGAGGTTTCACCATGTTGGCTGGGCTGATCTCGAACTTCTGACCTCAGGTGTTCCACCCGCCTCAGCCTTCCAAAGTGCTTGGACTTGAGATGGAGTCCTGCTCCGTCACCCAGGCTGGAGTGCAATGGTGCAATCTCAGCTCACTGCAACCTCTACCTCCTGGGTTCAAGCAATTCTTGTGCCTCAGCCTCCCAAGCAGGGGAGATTACAGGTGCCCACCATCATGCCCAGCTAATTTTTGTATTTTTAGTAGAGACAGGGTTTCACCATGTTGGTCAGGGTGGTCTCGAACTCCTGACCTCAAGTGATCTGCCCGCCTTGGCCTCCCAAAGTGCTAGTATTACAGTGCAAGCCACTGCACCCAGCCTGTTTCCATTTTTAAAGTATGTGGCATAACAAAAGATCTGACTTCCACCACAAATAATTGTCATGTATAAATGGAAGAGGAGTTGTAATGGATTGAACTTTGGAGACATGTTGACCAAATGCAATGTGTGACCCTTGCTTACCTGAGTCTAACAAACAAAAAAGGTATCTCTGAGATAATCAGGGAAATGTGAACATAAAAAGCATTGCAGATGTCATGGAATGTGGTTAATTTTGTTAGATGTGATCATGGTATTATGGTGATATTGTTTTAAAATTCTTTTTTGGCTGGGCAAAGTGGCCTGTAATCATAGCCCTTTGCCAAGGCGGGTGGATCACCTGAGGTCAAAAGTTTGAGACCAGCCCGGCCAACATGGTGATACCCAGTCTCTACTAAAAATACAAAAATTAGCTGGGTGTGGTGGCAGGTGCCTGTAATCTCAGCTACTCAGGAGCCTGAGGCATGAGAATCTCTTGAACCCAAGAGACGGAGGTTGCAGTGAGCCAAGATCGCACCACTGCACTCCAGCCTGGGCAACACAGCAAGACTCTATCTAAAAAAATAATAATAATAATAATAAAATAAAAGTAAAATTTTTTTATTCACAGGGTTTGGTCATACATTAAAATTCTTTTTTTTTTTTCCTTCCAGGCTGGAGTGCAATGGCATGGTCTCAGCTCATTGCAACCTCTGCCTCCTGGGTTCAAGCAATTCTCCTGCCTCGGCCTCCCAAGTAGCTGGGATTACAGGCACCCACCACTACCAAGCCCAGCTAATTTTTTATTTTTAGTAGAGATGAGGTTTTACCATCTTGATCAGTCTGGTCTCAAACTCCTGACCTCAGATGATCCAACTGCCTCGGCCTTCCAAAGTGCTGGGATTACAGGCATGAGCCACCACGCCTAGCCAGTTAAAATTCTTTGGATGTTAGATATACAAACATCAGTATTTATAGATAAACTGATCCAATATATAAGGTTTGCTTTATTTTATTTATTTATTTTTGAGACAGAGTCTCACTCCATCACCCAGGCTCAAGTGCAGCAGCATGATTTTGGCTCACTGCAGCTTCTGCCTCCCAGGTTCAAACAATTCTGCTGCCTCAGCCTCCTGAGTAGCTGGGATTACAGACACGCACCACCACGCCTGGCTAATATTTGTGTTTTTAGTAGAGACAAAATTTCACCATGTTGGCCAGGCTGGCCTTAAACTCTTGACTTCAGGTGATACACCTACCTCAGTCTCCCAAAGTGCTGGGATTGCAGGCATGAGCCACTGTGCCTGGCCTGAGATTTGCTTTAAAATGCACGAGTCGGGAGCGCAAGTGGGCAAGTGAAACAAGGCTGGCAAATTGTTGAAAATTGCTGAAGCTTTATTCACTACCATGGAAAGTAGAAAAAAAAAAAAAAGAAAGAAACTTGAAGCTGAGTGATCTACACATAGAGTTTTGAAAACTATTACCCCTACTTTGGTGAATGTTTGAAAGTTTCCATAATAAAAAGTTTTTTAAAAAAACAGAAAATTGTTTAACCCTTGTTTGAATTAGTAGTGACTTAGTCACCTCTATTTGCAGATAACATGATTGTATATCTAGAAGACCCCGTCGTCTCAGCCCAAAATCTTCTCAAACTGATAAGCAACTTCAGCAAAGTCTCAGGATACAAAATCAGTGTGCAGAAATCACAAGCATTCCTATATACCAATAACAGACAAACAGAGAGTCAAATCAAAAGCAAACTCCCATTCACAATTGCTACAAAGAGAATAAAATACCTAAGAATACAACTAACAAAGGATGTAAAGGACCTCATCAAGGAGAACTACAAACCACTGGTCAATGCAATAAGAAAGGACACAAACAGATGGAAAAACATTCCATGCTCATGGTTAGGAAGAATTAATAGAGTGAAAATGGCCATACTGCCCAAAGTAATCTATAGATTCAACGCTATTCCCATCAGGCTACCAATGACCTTCTTCACAGAACTGGAAAAAACCACTTTAAACTTCATATGGAATCACAAGAGAGCCTGCATAGCCAAGACAATCCTAAGCAAAAAGAACAAAGCTGGAGGCATCACACTGCCAGACTTCAAGCTGTACTACAAGGCTACAGTAATCAAAACAGCATGGTGCTGGTACCAAAACAGAGACATAGACCAATGGAACAGAACAGAGGCCTTGGAGGCAACACCACACATCTACAACCATCTGATCTTTGACAAACCTGACAAAAACAAGCAGTGGGGAAAGGACTCCATGTTTAATAAATGGTGTTGGGAAAACTGCCTAGCAATGTGCAGAAAGCAGAAACTGGACCCCTTCCTGTCACCTTACACTAAAATTAACTCCAGATGGATCAAAGATTTAAACATAAAAAGTAACACCATAAAAACCCTAGAAGAAAACATAGGCAAAACCATCTAGGACATAGGCATAGGCAAGGACTTCATGACTAAAACACCAAAAGCAATGGCAATAAAAGCCAGGATAGGCAAATAGGATCTAATTAAAATTCAGAGCTTCTGTACAGCAAAAGAAACCATCATTAGAGTGAATCGGCAACCAAAAGAGTGGGAAAAAATTTTTTCAATCTACCCATCTGACAAAGGGCTAATAACAGATATACAAGAACTAAAACAGATATACAAGAAAAAAAAAAAACCCATTCAAAAGTGAGCAAAGGATATGAACAGACACTTTTCAAAAGAAGACATATATGAGGCCAACAAACATATGAAAAAATGTTCATCATCACTGGTCATTAGAGAAATGCAAATCAAAACCACATTGAGATACCATCTCACGCCAGTTAGAATGGTGATCAATAAAAAAATCTGTAGACAACAGATGCTGGAGAGGATGTGGAGAAATAGGAACACTCTTACACAGCTGGTGGAAGTGTAAATTAGTTCAACCACTGTGGAAGACAGTGTGGCGATTCCTCAAGGATCTAGAAATAGAAATTCCATCTGACCCAGCAATCCCATTATTGGGCATATACCCAAAGAACTATAAATCGTTCTACTATAAAGACACATGCACACATATGTTCATTGCAGCGCTGTGTACAATAGCAAAGACCTGAACCAATTCAAATGCCCATCAGTGATAGACTGGACAAAGAAAATATGGTACATATACACCATAGAATCCTATGCAGCCACAAAAAACGATGAATTCGTGTCTTTTGTGGGGACTTGGATGAATCTGGAAACCATCATTCTCAGCAAACTGAAACAAGAACAGAAAGCGAAACACCATACGTTCTCACTCATAGGTGGGTGTTGAACAATGAGAACATGTGGACTCAGGGACAGGAGCATCACACAATGGGGGCAGTTGGGGGGGTAGGGGAGAGACAGCGGGCAGTGGGGAGGGAGTGGAGGGTGGGGAGGGATAACATGGGAAGAAATGCCAGATATAGTATGCACCTAAAGTTAAATAAATAAATTTTAAAAAATAATAATGACTTAGTCGCTATTAAATGGCTGAGATTAAACAAATTAAAAGACCAAACAAGACACCAAGAGCCTGGCACACCACAGGCACTGTTGAAATTATCACATGAATGAAGGGGAAAGCTCCAGAAGTATAAATATTGAATAATCTTACAAATCACAACTACCACTAAAATTAATAAATTTGCAATTTGTAAATCAGTCTTTCATGAGTTTTACTAGCGTGAGTCAGTTCTTTTTATTTTTTGTTTTTTTTTTTAAAGATGGGTTTCACTGTGATGGCCAGGCTGGTCTTGAACTCCTGACCTCAGGTGATCCACCCACCTTGGCCTCCCAAAGTGCTAGGATTACAGGCATGAGCCACCGCGCCCAGCCGTGAGTCAGTTCTTTAGAGCCAAGTCATATCTGCATTTTAAAAATTCCGTTTCTGCCGGGCGCGGTGGCTCAAGCCTGTAATCCCAGCACTTTGGGAGGCTGAGGCGGGTGGATCACGAGGTCAAGAGATCGAGACCATCCTGGTCAACATGGTGAAACCCCGTCTCTACTAAAAATACAAAAAAAAAAAAATTAGCTGGGCATGGTGATGCGTGCCTGTAATCCCAGCTACTAAGGAGGCTGAGGCAGGAGAATTGCCTGAACCCAGGGGGCGGAGGTTGCGGTGAACCGAGATCGCGCCATTGCACTCCAGCCTGGGTAACATGAGAGAAACTTCATCTCAAAAAACAAAAACAACAAAAAAAAAAAATTTTGAGATGCCGTTTCTGAGTTCAAAAGCCAAAGATCAGGACTTTTGAATAATGATTACATAGGCCAGGAGGGGTGGCTCAGGCCTGTAATCCCAGCACTTTGGGAGGCCAAGGCAGGCAGATTACAAGGTCAGGAGTTCGAGACCAGCCTGACCAACAAGGTGAAACCCTCGTCTCTACTAAAAATACAAAAGAAAAAAAAATTAGCTGGGCGTGGTGGCTCATGCCTGTAATCCGAGCTACTGGGAAGGCTGAAGCAGCAGAATCCCTTGAACCCAGGCGAAAGTTGCAGTGAACCAAGATCATGCTGGTGCTCTCCAACCTGGGCAACAGAGTGAGACTCCATCTCAAAAACAAAAAGGAAAGAAAAAGAAAAAGAAAAATGATCACAAAAAAAAAAAAAAAGTAAAAAAGGCCAGGCGTAGTGGCTCACGCCTGTAATCCAAGCACTTTGAAGGCCAAGGCGGGCAGATCACCTGAGGTCGGGAGTTCAAGACCAGCCTGACCAACATGGTGAAACCCCGTCTTGATTAAAAAAAAAAAAGAAAAATGATCACATAAACCACCCTGTCAGGGTCACCTTTTACACTTCCCTAGATGGCATGCCACTATCTTTCCACAAACTACCACAAAACCTACCTCACTGGATTGCTGATGGAAGGTATGTAAATTGGCACCAACACAGCAACTGGCCAAAAGTAATAATTCAATAAACATGAGACCCATGAGGACCACCACTTCCAACACCCTGCATCATGTCTCCTCCACCCACCTCTGGTTTCAACTGTGGCTGAGGAGGACAGTTCTTTGGGAGCTCAGCCTTCTTCAGTGCCTCAGTGCCCAGTGGGCAAAGACAAGCGAAAAAGGGAGGGAACTATTACCCCAGAGTGAACCTGCAATCATCGCAGAGTGGTAAGCAGTAGACAGATGCTCCTGCCTCTGTCCTTCAGGTGGACATCTGGAGACATTTAGCTCTCTTCTCAGGGGGGTCTGGTGGAATTGAACCCCACTGCACCCAACAGTGACATCATTCTTTTTTTTTTTTTTTTTTTGAGACAGAGTCTCACGCTGCTGCCCAGGCTGCAGTGCAATGGCATCATCTCAGCTCACTGCAACCTCTGCCTCCCAGGTTCAAGAGATTCTCCTGCCTCGGCCTCCCGAGTAGCTAGGATTATGGGTGCATGCCACCATGTCCAGCCAATTTTTATTTTTAGTAGGGACAGGGTCTCACCATGTTGGCCAGGTTGGTCTTGACTTCCTGACCTCAGGTGATCTGCCCACCCTGGCTTCCCAAAGTGCTGAGATTAAGGGTGTGAGCAACTACGCCCAGCTGACATCACTTTTTTTTTTTTTAAAGAGGGAGTCTCACTCTGTTGCCCAGGTTGTAGTGCAGTGGCCTGATCTCGGCTCACTGCAACTTCCGGCTCCCGGGTTCAAACGATTCTGCCTCAACCTCCTGAGTAGCTGGGACTACAGGCACCCGCCACCACGGCCAGCTAGTTTTTGTATTTTTAGTAGAGATGGGGTTTCACCATACTGGCCAGGCTAGTCTCGAACTCCTGACCTTGTGATCTGCCCACCTTGGCCTCCCAAAGTGCTGGGATTACAGGCATGAGCCATCGTGCCCAGCCAACATCACTTTTTTAAGCTAGCCTTTCCTCCTTCGGGATCTCACACTCCCTATAGCCTCACTCTGCTTTCTGGAATCACCTGTATTAACTACCTATGCCCATCTCCTGTCTCAAGCTCTGCTTTCGAGGTCACACCAAAATTAAAACTGTTCCTTTCCATCCTCTCCCCATAACCTACTGTCCTTCTTCCACAAGCTCCTTCCACGCCAGCAAACCTGGACTGTAACATTAACACAGAGTTATAATCCGTTGATATACTGGTCTCTCCACATTCCTGGAGCACAAACTGCTGAAGGGTAGGGACCCTGTGACACATTTGGTTCCCCCGATGTCCATCAGGAGAGAGATATGTGAGCCAGTTAGCGCTACACTGAATTGAGGCAGCCCTTGAGGCTCTTCATCAATTTTCCCGTTTTCTGCCCTCCAGGCACATGACAGGATGGAATTTCTCAGCCCTCCTGAAGTTAGGCCACTACAAGAGGCCTAACTGGCTTGCTTTGGCCAGTGAAATAAGAGCAGAAGTCACATATGTTGTTGCTGTCAAACACAAGTATTTAACTGCCAATGTAACAAAAGACACTCCAACACCCTCTTTTGATGGAGCCTCCTTTGATCTGAATCCCTAAGTGACTATGATGATCAGAGACCACAACACCACTCCTGCTGACTCACCAGGTAGCAGTAGAGAGAAATAAAACTGTTGTGTTAAGCTACTGAGATTCCAGGCTTGTTTGTTACTGCAGCATGACTTAGCCATCCTGACTGATACAAGCTGAGATAGGCGTACGTATAAAGTTCACAGGGACACAAACAGGGGAATATTAGTTCTCTTTAGAGGCTCAGAAAGGTTTCATCAAGGAACTTGAGATAAGCCTTAAAAGATGAGCATTTGCCTAAAAAAATAATAATAATAAAAATAAAAAAGATGAGTATTTGCCTGACAAGGGAGAGATACAATCCAAGGAAAGCATCCAAGTGAACAATGAAACCCCAGAGCACACCAAGGGAACTGCAAGGAGTTCAGGACCTTTCAGGGTTGGAAAGGGAAGGGAGGCCACAATAACACTAGGCCACAATGCCCTAGAGTGGAACCAGCATTTACAGCTTATAGGGCGATTTGCTATATGGAATTTTAGATAAAGAAGAGATATGATTTGATTTGCATTTCAGAAATATTATTCTGGAATCAGTATGTAGGGGCTGGAAGACCAGTTAAGAGACATTTAGAGTCCTGGCAAGACACCAGGGGCTAAAAGCAAGCACAGAAATGGGGAGGGGTAAGCCAGGACTAACGCTGAGGCGTGACCACGGGGCCCCTGAGCCCTCCTCTGGACCCTCGGAACACCGGGTGTCTTATCACATTGCACCATGATTGCTTGTTCATTAACTATAGTCTTCTTGAGGGAAGGAAATGTGTCTTTTTTTTTTTTAAGTAGAGATGGGGTTTCACCATGTTGACCAGCCAGGCTGGTCTCGAACTCCCAACCTCAGGTGATCCGCCTGCCTTGGCCTCCCAAAGTGCTGGGATTACAGGCGTGAGCCACCACGCCCAGCCAGAAATGTGTCTTACTCTCCTTTTGCCACCAGCCCTAGCTCAGTATTGGCACATAATGTACTCATATGTTTATTATATTGATGGGTAAAGGATTTGCTGGCCAAGTATATAGGAGGGTTGAAGGGGGAAAGGAGTCTATGTTGAATCTCAAGTGTTTAGCTTGAGTGATAGGATTGATGGTGGCACCGCTACTTGTGACTGTAGGAAGAGAAGCAAGTTTGAAGAGAAAAAGAACAAATTCTGTCCAGGACATACCACATCTTAAGTACCTTTAGAACACCTGGAGAAGATGAGAATTCCGGACTGAAAACAGGAGACAGCTCTGGCTGGGTGTAGAATGTGGGAGTCTGCATCAGTCAGGATTGTCCAGAGAAACAGAACCAACAGGATACATGCACACAACAAGATTGATTTTAAGGACTGGCTCATGCAGTTGTGGAGGCAAGTCAAGTCCAAAATTCAAACAGCAGGCCAGCAGGCTGGAAACTCATGCAGGATTTCTATGTGACAGTCTTGAGGCAGAATTCCTTCTCTGGGAAACCTGTCTTTGCTCCTCAGGCCACATTATCAAGAGTAATCTTCTGGCTGGGCACAGTGGATCTCGCCTACAATCCCCACACTTTAGGAGACCGAGGCAGGCAGATCACAAGGTCAGGAGATCAAGACCATTCTGGCCCACATGGTGAAACCCCATCTCTACTAAAAATACAAAAATTAGCTAGGCATGGTGGTGCACACCTGTAATCCCAGCTACTCAGGAGACTGAGGCAGGAGATTCCCTTGAACTAGGGAGTTGGAGTTTGTAGTGAGCCAAGATTGCACCACTGCACTCCAGCCTGGCAACAGAGCGAGACTCCGTCTCAAAAGGAAAAAAAAGTAATCGTCTTTACTCAACATCAACTGAGTATAGATGTCATTGCTTTTGTTTTGTTTTGTTTTTTTGAGATGGAGTTTCGCTTTTGTTGCCCAGGCTGGAGTGCAATGACATGGTGTTGGCTCACTGCAACCTCCGCCTCCTGGGTTCAAATGATTCTTGTGCCTCAGCCTCCCAAGTAGTTGGGATTATAGGCGCCTGCCATCATGCCTGACTAATTTTTGTATTTTTAGTAGAGACAGGGGTTTACCATGTTGGCCAGGCTGGTTGTGAATTCCTGATCTCCAGTGATCTGCCCACCTCAGCCTCCCAAAGTGCTGGGATTACAGACATGAGCCACTGTGCCCAGCCAGGATGCCAATGTTATCTACAAAATACCTTCACCAAAATATTCAGACTACAGTCAGGCTTGGTGGCACGCTTGTAGTCCCAGCTACTCAGGAGGCTGAGGCAGGAGGATCACTTGAGGCTGGGAGTTCGAGTCTAGCCTGGAGAACATAGTGAGAATCTATCTCATTAAAATAAAAAATAAATACATACATATATATATTTGACAACTGTGTACCATAGCCTTGCCAAGTTGACATATAATTTTTTTTTTTTTTTTTTTTTTGTAGAAACAGCATTTTCACTATGTAGCTCAGGGTGGTCTTGAACTCCTGAGCTAAAGTAATCCTCTTACCTTGGCCTCCCAAAGTGCTGTGATTACAGGCGTGAGCCACTGTGCTTGGCCTGACACGTAACCATCACAGAGTCATCAATGTGGTAACCAATCTCTCTCTGTCTCTTTCTTTTGTTTCTTTTTTGAGATAGAGCCTTGTTCTGTAATGCAGGCTGGAGTGTAGTGGTGCGATCTCAGCTCACTGCAGCTTCCGCCTCCTGGGTTCAAGTGATTTTCCTGCCTCAGCCTCCCAAGTCGCTGGGATTACATGAACACACACCACGCCTGGCTAATTTTTTGTATTTTTAGTAGAGACAGGGTGTCACCATGTTGGCCAGGCTGGTCTTGAACTCTTGACTTCAGGTAATCTGCCCACCTCAGTCTAGGTGCTGAGATTACATGCATGAGCCACCTCACCCAGCCTGGTAACCAGTCTCTAAAGAGCACATGGTACCACCCAGAAAGAATGAGATAAAGACCAAGAAGGCCAAAGAGATCAACAGGAAAAGGTCAACAAAGGAAAAAAGTGAAGGTTTACAGAGCAGACTGAAATTACAGGAAGGGAGCCTGGATACAGGGGTGTCATAGAAACGAGGGGAAAAGCAGTGGATCAAACAGTATGGTCAAATATGTCACAGACTGCAGAAAGCTCAAGTGAGATGAGCACTGAAGAGTGTGCATTCGATTTGAAGCCTTTCGAGACCTTTTTCCCCAAGAGGCAACAGTCTCATGGCTGGTGTACAGAAAATAGTTTGGTATTAGCTTCAGAAAATAGTTTGGTATTAACAGGAGAGCTAAACAGGTGCAGACCTCAACATCCAGCAACTCCACTCTTGGATGGATGCTTGCTATTCAAACTGTGGTCCACAGATCCGCAGCATCAGTGGGAGCTTGCAGAAATGCAGAATCTGGCCGGGAATGGTGGCTTACCCCTGTAATCCCAGCACTTTAGGAGACTTCATCAGGTGAATCGCTTAAGCCCAGTAGTTCGAGACCAGGTTTGGCAACATAGTGAGACCCCAGTCTCAAATTGGAAAAAAAAAAAAAAAAAAAAAAGGCGAGGCATAGTGGCTCATGCCTGTAATCCCAGCATTTTGGGAGGCAGAAGTAGGCGAATCACCTGAGGTCAGGCGTTTCAGATCAGTTTCAGGCCAAGATGGTGAAACCCCATCTCTAGTAAAAATACAAAAACAAGATGGGCATGGTGGTGCGTGCCTGTAGTGCCAGCTACCTGGGTGGCTGAGGCAGAAGAATTGCCTGAACCTGGGAGGCAGAGGCTGCAGTGTGCTGAGATCATGCCACTGTACTCCAGCCTGGGCAATGGAGCGAGACTGACTGTGTCAGAAGAAAGAGAAGAAAGAGAAGAAAGAAGGAAAGAAGGAAAGAAGGAAGGAAGGAAGGAAGGAAGGAAGGAAGGAAGGAAGGAAGGAA
>NW_022437128.1:756437-776913 GCF_009761245.1 Sapajus apella | reverse complement strand
AGGAAGGAAGGAAGGAAGGAAGGAAGGAAGGAAGGAAGGAAGGAAGGGGAGAGAGAAGGAAGGAAGGAAGGGAAAGAAAGAGAGAAGGAAGGAAGGGAGGGAGAGAGGGAGGGAGGGAGGAAGGAAGGAGGGAAGGAAGGAAGGAAGGAAGGAAGGAAAGAAGGAAGGAAGGAGAAAGGAAGGAAGGCAGAATCTCAGGTCCCACCCAGACCTGCTGATTCAGACTCTGAATTAAAATAAATCTCCAGATAATTCATGTACATGTTGATTTTGAGAAGCATTTAATCTTCAAACCCTTTTGCTCATGTTAAAAGAATGTTGCAAACTATGTACTGTAAAACTTTCCCCAAATGTTTAGTTGCAAAAGGATGCCATGTCCAGTGTGTTGTAAACATGGATCTTTTCAAAAAATTGTGTTATTTTACTTTTTAACCATACCCTTTATGATTCATTTTATTTTTATTTTTATTTTTTATTTATTTATTTTGAGACAGAGCCTTGCTCTGTCGCACAGGCTGGAGTACCGTGGCACAGTCTTGGCTCACCACAACCCCTGCCTTCCAGGTTCAAGAGATTCTCCTGCCTCAGCCTCCCAGGTAGCTGGGATTACAGGCACACGCCACCACACCCGGCTAATTTTTGTGTTTTTAGTAGAAGCAGGGTTTCGCCATGTTGGCCAGGCTGGTCTCGAACTCCTGACATCTAGTGATGAGTCGCCTCAGGCTCCCAAAGTGTTGGATTACAAGCATGAGCCACTGCACCGGGCCCATGATTCATTTTTAAAGTACATGACTGTAATCTTCTTTAACAGTCAGAAATTTCACATTGTTCTATCTCTTCTGAATTCATATTTTCATACTTCTATTTCTACCCGCAGACATTATCCTAATGTAATATATTTTGTGCTTGAAAGCCTTCTAAGCCTGAGCAACATGGCAAAGCCTTGTCTCTACAAAAAATAACAAAAAATAGCTGGGTGTGATGGCGTGTGCCCGTAGTCCCAGCTACTCTGGAGACTGAGGTAGGAGGATCACCTGGGCCCAGGGAGGTCAAGGCTGCAGTGGGTCATGATTGTGCAATCCAGCATGGGCCACAGAGTGAGACCCTGTCTCAAAAAAAAAAAAAAAAGAGCAAAGGACTTAAATAGATATTTCTGCAGAGTAGACACACAAATGGCCAACAAGGACATGAAAAAATGCTCAACATCATTAGTCACGAAGTAAATGAAAATAAAACCACAATGAGGTACTACTTCACATCAACTAGAATGTCTATTAAAAAAAAACACACAGAAAATAACAAGTGTTGGCAAGGATAAGAAGAAATTGAAAATTGTGTAGAATGTCTTGGTGGGAACATTGTAAGGTTGACCGAAAGGATGGAGAGGCAGACCCAGGGTCAGGTTTAGCAAGTTTATTTCAACCAGCCAGGCTGGCTGCCTCACCACAGGCAGTGAAGACAGCGGCCTGGCTTACAGACTATAGGGGTCATATAGGGGGTTTGCAGGTAGCCGGGTGCTATTCTAAGAAAAACCACATCTTGGTTCTTAGGTGCTAACATTCTGCTTAACTCGGTCACCATACTGGGTTCCAGAGCCAGGTGCAACCACATCCTGGAACCCAGGAGCTCTGTTTGCTGGGCTGGAGGCTGCTTTTGCTGTGAGCTCAGCTTAGCAGGGGAGAACGGGGCTTGCCTTACTGTGACCCTAACATTCCAGCCTTTTGTTATATATGTAAAAGAAAGGGAGAAGGGTCACCATTCGTTTCTAGCTGCTTCATGCTGAGTAGGGAGCTGGTTGGGGTGAGGCTGGCTTGCAAGTTGGTAGTCCTGGAACACCATCATGTCTTATATTGTGCCACGGGTAAAGGCTTGTAATTGATTCTGCAAAAACTGAGTGAAAATGTGTAAGAGACAAGGGCCAAAGACCAAGAGGAGGAGAGTTATGGCCGGGCCAAGGAAGGGGAGCAGCAAAGGGGCCCAGGAGCTGAGAGACCAGCCAGGCCAGGAGGGCCAGGCAGAAGAATTTTTTTTGTGTGTGGGGGAGGGGGGCTCGGTCTTTGGCTCTTTTGACTGCATCTTGTACTATTCTGGGTTGATTGAGATAGAAGCAACATTGCTCGTCTAGGAAGACGCAGAGACCTCCTTTTTCGGTGGTAAGTAGATCGAGGCCTCTGCGGTTCTGGAGGACAAATGCAGCCAGTGAATCTATTTTTGTTTAGAGGGTAGAAATGAACTTGCCCATGTCCTCTATACTGTGTGTAAGGTCTTTGGAGAGGGAGCAATAGTGGAGAGAGAGCTGGAAAGCCCGGCAGTTCCTGTTGCAACGCCCGCGGTTCCTGTAGCTATTCCTAGTCCCACAAGCAGAGGTAAGAGCTGCACTGCCCGGCGGTGCGGGATAGGAGCGTTGACCGGGAGGCGTGAGGATTAGTTACCTGGGGCTATACTAATTTTCAGGCTGAGGAATACCAGTGTGCAGGTGCCAGTCCAATTAGTGAGGAGGCCTCATAAAAAGAAGACACCTTGGCTTGGCAGACAGAATTTGTTGTGCAAGTTGAAAAGACATGAAAATTCGTTGTTCTTTAGGAGCCATGCTTCTAAAGTTCTGTGAGTGCGGCTGCGGTGAGGGGTTGCAGGGCTGCATTGTGAGGGGTTTGGGTGCCTGTGAGGCTTTATTTTCCCAGTGTAGTAAGAAGCGTCTGGTGTCTGCCAGCATCCAGTGAGAGGACTTATTGGCAAGGAATGGGCGGAGGGGACAATCCTGAGTTTCAGGTGACTCGGTTTTCCAGGAGGGCAGCCAGGGATGGAGATTTAAGCAGGGAAGGTGTCTGCCATTGCAGAAGCCTGACCTCGTATTAAGGAGTAGGGTGATGTTGAGTTCTGGGGGGCTTGAAAAGTGGAGAGTAGTTTTGAATATGTTTTTGTTGGTGTGATCAGTGGAGGGTTTGAGTTGTAAGGTGAAGTTACACCCTTGGGTGGCAGGTGGCCTAGGTGGTGGCCAGTGGGGGAATGGCATTGAAAGCACTGTGGGGCCAGAGAGAGCAGAGCTGTTTGTGTGGTGATGGGGTTTAGTAGAGTCTGAGTCTGATTCATACAGGGAGTAAGGGAGGTGAGACATGGGCGTAATAACAGAACTGCTTGTCCAGTGGGAGATTGAGGTTTGTTATATTCTCTGTGAAGGATTCAGAGAGTTGTATTAGTTGCTGTAAATCATATTGAAAAGGCTCCTAATTGAAAGTGGGGGTGATAGGTTACTCTGGTATGGATCCAGTCTTGGGTGGGGACCGGGATGGCAGTGTCAGCATTGTGCGAGGCAGACAGGCACAGCCAACAGTTGCTTTCCACAGCTGGGTTAAACTGGTTCAGTTGGAACTGAGTTGAGTTGAGAGTGTGGTGAAGGTAGCGTGGTAAGGGAATGGGGTAGGTGTTGCTGAGGGGGGGTAGGAGTAGCAAATAAGCAAAGGGTAAGGATGAAGGTTAAAAATTGGACTTTATCTGGGGTGAAGTTGCACAGGGTGCCTTGGAAGGTAAGGTCAGTTATCCAATCTAGAAATGAGGAGAGAGCAGTTTCTCTAGGGAAGAACGATATCATGTCCTCCGTGAGACAGTGAAGAAGAGAGTGAAACAACAAGAAGAACAGAGACAGGACATTAAAGAAAAGAGGGTGTAGTTATCTACCAGCGAATATTATTCCTGCTATTAGTGCAATGATTAGGCAAAAAAATATGGCAATGAAGGCTCTCTGCTTGCTGTTCACCTTGAGGGGCCACAGCATATAAACCTCCTGCAAACAAGAGAGTGAGGGAGGCAGTTCCCAGAAGGAGGGTGTAGTAAGCAATTTTCTTTTTTTTTTTTTCTTTTTTTCCTTTTACAGATACACTGATCATCCTAGTAAGCAATTTTCATTTAAGGGTGTTATAACACTTGATTTGTAAGAAAGGAGCAGGAACAAATAGAGAGGGGGTAATTTTGCCTAATTGTCTGGTGGGAGTCCTGCCGGAATGGATGTGAGGAAGAATCTGGTCGGCCCGAGAATGACGCTGGAGTATTGACAAGTGGTTGGCAGGGAAGGAATAGACGGACCAGTGGGGGCCTCGGGGGCCTGTTTTAACCTGGAGAGATGATACCAAGAAGTGTGTCCTGAGAGTCTGACCACCATGGAGGTGGTAAGGAGAATCTGGAAGGGGCCTTCCATTTTGGTTTAAGGCTTGTGGGATTAAGGGTTTTTAGAAAAACGTATTCTCCTGGGAGTAGAGCCTGGTTAACAGGGCCTTCGTGAGGCCTTGGGAAGGTCCAGTCGGTGTGTTCATGGAGGAGGTGTTGGATGAGGGAGAGTGTTGGGAGATATTCTCCTAGTTGAGAGTTGGGAGGGGCCTGCTTTGTAAGAGGAAAGGGCGTCCATACATTAACTCAAATGGGCTGAGGAAGGAGGGTGATTTTAGGCTGGCTCTGATGTGGGCTACAGCTATGGGCAGAAGGGAGGTGCAGGGCTTTTGGACTTCGAGAGTGAGTTTGGTTGACTGAGTTTTAAGGATCCCATTTGCCCTTTCGACTTTTCCAGATGACTGGGGTCGGTATGGGATATGCAGGCGCCGCTGGACGCCGAGGGACTGAGAGCCTTGTTGGGTGATTTGGGAGATGAAGCTAGGGCTGTTGTCTGATGTATGGACCGCGGGAGACCCAATCTAGGGATGATTTCTGTTCAAAGAATTTGAGAGACTGCTGCAGCCTTTTCTGAGGAGGTGGGAACACTTCCACCTACCCAGAGAAGGTGTCTATAGGGTAAGAAGAAACTTAGTTTTTTTGACAGGAGGCCTGTGGGTGAGGTCTACTTGCCAGTCTTCTCCCGGGACTGATCCTCTTAGCGGGTGTGTAGGGATGGGAGGAGGGTGGAGGGTCCCTTGAGAGGAAGTGATGGAGCATACATGACAGTTTGGCATTATGTTTTTTGTGTGGTAAGTTGGTGGGGGACTAGAAGTAAAGGAGAAGGTAAGGGGGCATGCACCTAAATGAAAGGACTGGTGAAGAGATGTCAGAATTTCCTTGGTTTGTTCTTGAGGGAGGATGAGTTTTTGATTTCTGACTATCCAGTTCCCTTGGAAGGAGGCTCACTTGTTTTCCAGTGGGGGAATACTGGGGTTGGATTGTGGGAATGATGAGGCGGAGAGGGGTAGGAGAAAAGGAGGCTTCTTTTGCTGCCTTGTCGGCTTTGCTGTTCCTTTTTGAGATTTTCCCTGATCCTGTTTGGGGTCCTTGGCAGTGTATAACTCCTGCCTTAGCTGGGAAGTGTGCAGCTTGGAAGAGTTGGTAAATAAGGGGACCATTAGTGCTGGGGGTTCCTGCCTAGAATGGGGGTAGGACAGCGAGTCATGATAAGGAAAGAGTGTGAGAAAATGGCATTAAATAAGGAACAAGTAAGGGGTCTGGTGGCCTGTGGACGTGGGATGAGTCCGTCAGCCTCGACAGCTGAGACCTGGGAGGGACGAGTTGGTCCTGATAATTGAGGTAAAGCCGAGTAGGTGGCCTTGGTATTGATTAGAAAAGAGATTGGCTTACCCGCTACTAACAGAGTTACGGTGGGCTCTGATACAGTGATGGTGGGTGGGGCCAGGGGCTCTGGACCCCATCAGTCTTCAGGGGCTGAGCCTAGAAGCTCCGGGAGTACAAGCGATTCTTCACCTTTTGTCGTGGTGACGGGGTTGCAGGTTGGAGGTACAGGCTTTTCTGTCTGCCTGTTGAGAGGACAGTCAGATTTCCAGTGGCCTGTCTGCTGGCAGATGGGGCAAGGGCTCTTTGGCGCCTGTGGATTGGGACATGCCCACACCTAATGGCTTTCCTTGCCACACTTGAAACATGCCCTCAGAGGTGAACTGCTATGGGGTCTTTTGTGCCCCTGGGTGCCATAGCCAGGCTGTTTAGGTTGGTGAATGGCTGCTAGAAGCTGGTACTTAGCACCATCTCTCTGGGCCTTGTCTGTTTTACTTTGTTCATCCCTGTTATGAAACACCTTGGAGGCCAGGTTAAGGAGGTCTTGTGGGGTTTGAGAGCCATCTTTAGCCCTTTTTTTTTTTTTTTAAAAAAAGGGGGTCTCACCATGTTGGTCAGGCTGGTCTTAAACTCCTGACCTCAGGTGATCCGCCCGCCTTGGCCTCCAAAGTGCTTGGATTACAGGTGTGAGCCACCGTGCCCGGCCGACTTTTTTTTTTTTTTTTTAATCTTTTTTTTTTATCTTTAGCCTTTTTAAGTTTGGGCTGGATGTCTGGAGCAGACTGGGAGATAAAACGTGTGTTAAGAACTATGGTGTCTTCTTAAGGGCAGGATTAACACAGGTGTATTTTTGGAGGGCCTCTGTGAGGCACGAAAGAAACTGGGCAGGATTTTTGTCTGTCTTGTGAAACTTCTTTGAGTTTTTAAAAAATTTACAGTTTTGTTAAGGCCTGCAATAAGGCAAGTAATTATATGGTTACAAGATGCCCGGCCAGGATCTGTAGGCTAATATTCCCAGGCCAGCTCCTCTCGGGGGCAGCAGCCGCCCCTACGGGTTTAGTAGGGTCCTGTCAATGAAGGGCATCAGCATGTGCCTGTGCTGCAAGCCACACTCTTTCCTTCTGTCTGGGGAGGAGAGTGGAGGAGAGGATAATATAAAGATTATGCCAGGTAAGTTTATAAGACTGGGTAAGATATTTAAATTATTTGAGGCAAGTGTCTGGATTGGAGGAGGAGGACCTGAGGCGCTTTTTAATTTGGGAGAGATCGGATAGAGAGAAGGGGACATGAACGTGGACAACCATCCCCGCCACTTCACGAAGGGAGAGTAAGGGAGCTGGCTGTGGGGGTGCCGGTCTGGGGGCAGGTATGGGGTGGAGATGGAGAGGGGTCAGAGTGGGAAGTGGGGGGACTGGAGAGGGGAGGGGACAAGGGAATAGCTGGAGCTAGCTGGGGCGTAAGGTGGAGGTTCAGGGTGTCCTAGCGGAGGCTCAAGGTATTGGAGGAGAGGAGGGAAGTCAGCCAGGTTGAAAGAGGACGAATTATCCACCAGGGCTGTGGGAGGGATTGAGTTGGGTTTTGAGCAGGTGAGGAAGATTTGGAAAGTGGAGCAGGACTCACAGAGAGTGGGGGGTTGTGGAGCATAAAAAAAGCCTGAACATAGCAAACCTTAGACCATTTACCATTGCCGTGGCAGAAATTATAAGGTCCCTCCTGGAGAATGTTGAAATTGAAAGTACCATTCTTAGTCCACTGAGAAGCATTGTCTCATTTATATTGGGGCCAGGCTGTATTGCAATAGAAAATTAGTTTTTTGGGCCTGATTTCAGACCAAAGGCCAAGGGTGTCTAGATCCCAGAGGAGACATCGTAAGGGACGTCTCAGTTGGAACGGACTGGCCGGACCCCGTGGTAAAAGGCCGGAAGAGGAGGGGGCTGCTAAGGAGAAGGAAGACAGGAGAGGGCATCCTCTGCCCTGTCTCCTTAACGTGAGACAGTGAATTCGGAACAGTGGCTGTCGAATTAGGCATCCCCAAGATGACAGAACTGAGGCCCCTGGGTATGGGTGTCCTTGGCCCAGCTCTGGGATTTTCAGACAGAAAACAGATGGTCAAGGAACCCAGACGGAGGTAAACCTCTATCTAATTTACGGGCTGGGAGGCAATGATTTGGATGGAGATAACCGCAGTTGGCAATGGAGATCTGAGGTTTCCCTCCTGGGTCTGGAAAGGGGTTCAGGGCGGCAGGGCTAGCTGGAGTTCAGGGAGAAAGGGGTTCAGGGAGCAGGGAAAGAAAGAGAGAAAGAACAGCCAACACCTACTCCCGTCCCAGGTTTTGGCACCAAAATGTTAAGGTTGACCGAAAGGATGGAAAGGCAGACCCAGGGTCAGGTTTAGCAAGTTTATTTCAACCTGCCAGGCAGCTGCCTGGCTGACAGACTATGGGGATCATATAGGCAGTTTGCAGGTAGCTGGGTGCTATTCTAAGAAAAACTGTGTCTTGGTTCTTAGGTGCTAACATTCTGCTCAATTGGGTCACCCATCCTGGGTTTGAGAGCTGGGTGCAACCACATCCTGGAACCCAGGTGCCCTGTTTGCAGGCTTGAGGCTGTTTTTGTTGTGAGCTCAGCTTAGCAGGGGAGAATGGAGGGGGGCTCTATGGGCTTGCCTTGCTGTGACCCTAACATAAAATGGTGCGGCTGCTGTGGAAAACAGCTTGGGAGTTCCTCAAAAAGTATAACATATAGGCTGGGTGCAGTGGCTCATGCCTGTAATCCCAGGCTGAGAGGAATTTGGGAAGCTAAGCCTGGAGGATTGCTTGAGCTTAGGAGTTCGAGACCAGCCTGGGAAACACAGCAAGATTTCATCACTACAAAAAAAAAAAAGTGTGGGGACAGGTGTGGTTGCTCACACCGATAATCCCAGCACTTTGAGAGGCCAAGGCAGGCAGATCCCTTGAGCTCAGGAGTTCCAGACAAGCCTGGGCAACATGGTGTAACTCCATTTCTATAAAAATACAAAAATTAGCTGGGCATGGTAGCGCACACCTGTAGCCCTAGCTACTTGGGGAGGCTAAGGCAAGAGGATCATTTGAGCCTGGGAGGCTGCAGTTGCAGTGAGCTGAGATCGCACCACTGTACTCCAGTCTGGTCAGCAGAGACCCTGTCTAAAATAATAATAATAATAAGATTTAACATATAATTGCCATATAATCCAGCAGTTCCACTTTGGGGTATAGGCATATACCCAAAAGAACTGAAAATAGGTACACAAACAAATTCCACTATAACCTGCAATTAAGGCAGTGAATGGGGGCTGGGCATGGTGGTTCGTGCCTGTAATCCCAGCACTTTGGGAGGCCGAGGCAAGCAGATCATGAGGTCAAGAGATGGAGACCATCCTGGCCAACATGGTGAAACCCTGTCTCTACTAAAAGTACAAAAAAATTAGCTGGGCGTGGTGGCACAAACCTGTAGTCCCAGCTATTCAGGAGGCTGAGGCAGGACAATTGCTTTAACCCAGGAGGTGGAGATTGCAGTGAGTCAAGATCTCGCCACTGCACTCCAGCCTGGCGACAGAGCAAGACTCTGTCTCAAAAAAATAAATAAATAAAGATAATGAATGAATTACAGCTACACAAGTCAACAAAACCATAATGTTGAGTGAAAAGGGCAGCCCCAGAGCACATACGGTATGATTCATCTGTGTGATGGTCAAACACACAAAACTAAGCTGCTTGGGAACACCTCTAAATGCATAGATACTGAAACTACTACAATAAGTAAATGAAGTACACACAGGCGTACCTCAGAGATATTTTGGGCTTGGTTTCAGATCACCTCAATAAAGCCAGTCAGACCAACAACTTTTTGGTTTCCCAATGCACACAAAAGTTATGTTTATACCATACTGCAGTCTACTCAGTGTGCAATAGCACATGTGTAAACACAATGTATGTAACCTTAATTTTAAAATGTGTTATTGCTAAAAAATGCTAATCATCATCTAAGTCTTTAGTGAGTCTTTAATCCCGGTGGAGAATTTTATCTTGATGTTGATGGCTGCTGACAGATTAGGGTGGTGGTTGCTGAAGGTTCAGATGTCTGTGACAATTTCTTTTTTTTTTTTTTTTTGAGATGAAGTCTCACTCTGTGGCCCAGGCTGGAGTGCAGTGACACGATCTTGGCTCACTACAACCTCCACCTCCCAGGCTATAATGATTCTCCTGCCTCAGCCTCCCAAGTAGCTGGGACTACAGGTGCCCGCCATCATGCCCAGCTAATTTTTGTACTTTTAGTAGAGATAGGGTTTCACTATGTTGGCCCAAGCTGGCCTCAAACTCCTGACCTCAGGTGATCCGCCCACTTGGCCTCCCAAAGTTTATAGGCATGAGCCACCATGCCCGGCCGACAATTTCTTAAAATAAGACAACAGTGAAATTTGCTGCATCCATTGACTGTAACTTTTATGAAAGATTTATCTGGGCACGGTGGCTCACACCTGTATTCTCAACACTTCGGGAGGCCAAGGCAGGACTATTGCTTGAACCCAGGAATTCGAGATCAACCTGGGCAACATGGAAAGACTCACCTTGCCACTTTTAATTAAAAAAGACAAAACAAGGCGGGGCTCGGTGACTCACGGCTGTAATCCTAGCATTATGGGAGGTGGAGGCAGGCGAATCACCTGCGGTCAAGAGTTAGAGACCAGGCTGACCAACATGGTAAAACCCCGTCTCTATTAAACATACAAAAGTTAGTCAGACATGGTGGCACATGCCTGTAGTCCCAGCTACTTAGGATGCTGAGGCAGAAAATTGCTTGAATCCAGGAGACAGGCTGCAGTGTGCCGAGATCGTGCCACTGCACTCCAGCCTGGACAACAGAGCAAGATTCTGTCTCAAAAAAAGAAAGAAAGAAAGAAAGAAACACAGAATCTCAGGCTCCACCCAGACCTACTGACTCAGACTCTGAATTAAAACAAATCTCCAGATGATTCATGCACACGTTGATTTCGAGAAGCATTTAATTTTCAAACCCTTTTGCTCATATTAAAAGAATTTTGCAAACTATATATCCCTTGCAATGTTTTATGCTATCTAAAACTTTCCCCAAATATTTAGTTGCAAAAGATGCCATTTCCAGTGTGTTGTAAACATGGAAAAAGTGTTATTTCACTTTTTAACCACACCCTTCATGATACATTTTATTATTTATTTATTTAGAGACGGAGTCTCACTCGGTCGCCCAGGCTGGAGTGCAGTGGTGTGATCTCAGCTCACTGCAACCTCCACCTCCCAGGTTCAAGCAGTTGTACTCAGGAGGCTGAGGCAGGAGAATCGCTTGAACCTGGGAGGTGGAGGTTGCAGTGAGCAAAGATTGTGCCACTGCACTTCAGCCTGGCGAAAGACCAAGACTCTGTCTCAAAATAAAAATAAAAATAAATTAGCCTGGGGAGGTTGAGGCTGCAGTGAGCCTTGTTTGCACCACTGCACTCCAGCCTAAGCAATAGAAACCACTTTTTTTTTTTTTTTTTTGACAGGGTCTTGCTCTGTCACCCAAGCGGAAGTGCAGTATCACGGCAAGGATCACTGCAGCCATCTCCTCCCTGGGCTCAAGCAATCCTCCCACCTCAGCCTTGCAAATAACTGGGACCACAGGCCCACCTCACTACCGCAGCTTTTTTTTTTTTTTTTTTGTAGAAACTGGGTTTTGCTTTGCTGCCCAGGCTGCTCTCAAAACTCCTGGGCTCAGTGATCCTCTTGCCTTGGGTAAGTGCTTTTACAGGTGTGAGCCACCACACCCAGCCTTCACCCAGCCTTGTACACTCTTATACTCTTTGAATTTTGAACAAAACTTTACAATTTAATTTTGAACTTTGAATTTTGAGTTTGTAAACAAAACTTTACAAACTCCAATTCTATTTTTTTTTTTTTTTTTTTTTTGAAACAGAGTTTCACTCTTGTCGCCCAGGCTGGAGTGCAATGGCACGATTTCAACTCACTGCAACCCCCAACTCCCGGGTTCAAGCGATTCTCTTGCCTCAGCCTCTCAAGTAACTAGGATTACAGGTGCCTGCCACCACGCCCAGCTAACTTTTTTTTTGTATTTTTAGTAGAGACGGAGTTTCACCATGTTGGCCAGGCTAGTTTCGAACATCTGACCTCAAATGTTCTGCCTACCTCAGCCTCCCAAAATGCTGGGATTATAGCCATGAGCCACTGAGCTCAGCCCTACAAACTCTAATTCTTAACTTGACAGCTTTTTGTATTTCTACTCTCACGAAAGACTCTATGAAAAAATAAAATGAACAATTTTTTTTAAAAAGCTTGGGGTATGGATTAAGTCATTCGCAGGGACACAGGCAGGCCTGGGGAGGACAACCTGATCCAGGTATCATAGGCCCGAAAGTCAGCTGCTCAAGCAGCAAGGATGGCAGAGGGTAGCAGAGCAGACTTGGTAAGGCTCAGAGGATAGTGTGTTTGATGAGAAGTGGAAGAGTCCTGTTCTGTCTAGAATTGACAAGGTGCTGGGAGAATCTGCTTCCATTTCCCCAGATACGCCTGAGCTGGGCAGTCAGTAAGGGTGTGTGGAGGACACGATGGGTAAGGTGGTGGGCTGCAGGGAGACCTAAATTCCCTCCGAGGTAAGTCGGGGAGGGAAGGGTTTGTCTGGAGGCAGGTTGAGGCTGGGGGCTCCGAAGAGCTGGGGAGAATGAGCTCCGAGGAAGGAGGGGGAGCCAGCATTGAGGAGTGTTCAAGGAGATGGATGGGAGTTCAGAAAAGGTGGTTTTGCAAATGGATGGGAGTGGTGCAGGCGCTTTGTTTTCACATGGCTTCTTTCCCCAAGCAGTGAGCCTCTTCCAACATTGCCAAAACTTCCTGCAGTTTTCACCAGGGTTCCTGGACTGAGAGCAGAGCTGAGTGCAGATCAAAGGAGAGAGAAGCCCAGGTTTCACCCTGTTGGCCAAGCTGTTCGCAAAATCCTGACCTCGTGGTTCACCCACCTCAGCCTCCCAAAATCCTGGGATTATAGGCGTGAGCCACCTCGCCTGGCCCCTAGTTTTTATTTCTAAAGCCCACTAAGAATACAATTTTTTTTTTAGATGGAGATTCACTCTTGTTACCCAGATTGGAGTGCAATGGCACCATCTCAGCTCACTGCAACTGGTTTCAAGAGATTCTTCTGCCTCAGCCTCCCGCGTAGCTGGGATTACAGGCGCCTGCCACCACACACAGCAAATTTTTTTGTATTTTTAGTAGAGATGGGGTTTTTCCATGTTGGTCAAACAGGTCTCAAACTACTAACCTCAGGTGATCCGTCCACCTCAGCCTCCCAAAGTGCTGGGATTACAGGCATGAGCCACCACACCTGTCCAATTTTTTTTTTTTTTTTAAGACAGGGGTCTCACCATGTTGGTCAGGCTGATCTTGAACTCCCCACCTCAGGTGATCCGCCCGCCTTGGCCTCCAAAGTGGTTGGATTACAGGCGTGAGCCACCACGCCCGGCGAATTTATTTATTTATTTATTTTATTTTTTCAGGCTCTCGCTCTATTGCCCAGGGTGGAGTACGGTGACACTGTCATGGCTCACTGCAGCCTCAACTGCCCAGGCTTAAGCAATCCTCCCACCTCAGCCTCTCAAGTAGCTGGGATCACGAGCACATACATGCCATCATGTATGGCTAATTTTCTTATTATTTGTAGAGATGGGGTCTTGCTATGTTGCCCAGACTGGTCTCAAACTCTTGGGCTCAAGGGATCCTCTTGCCTTGGCCTCCCAAAGTGCTGGGATTACAAGAATGAGCCACCAAGCCTGACCCAAGAATCCTAAATGTATCTCCTAAATTTATCTGTTCTTGACACCACACCAAGGCATTTGGTACTACAAGCTAAGGACAGGAGAGCTCTGGTTTTATACTGGCAGAAGTTGGGAAAGAAGGGAAAGGATCTATGATTGTAAACCCCTTCCACCAGACTACATGGAAAAGATGGTGTGTGCACCTCTGCTTGTTTCTATGCAGATCTGTAACTGGGTGGGCTGGACGCTTGAAGGATTCATTGGCTCTCAACTCTGCCTGCCACCAAGGACTACCTGTCTTAAGCCATTGGCTGAGATTAGGCTCCCTGTCCCATCCACATTCCCAGAAATGAAAAGCAGCAAGAAGGAGACAGGAAACAAACCTTTACAAACTCTAATTCTTAACTTGAGAGCTTTTTGTATTTCTGCTGTCACTGGAATGTGAATTATTCTTCTGAGAAGTTTGGCAATGCGGAAAATAAGAGATGAGATTTAAAAAAGAACAGAATTTTTTATTATTATTTTTAAAGACAGGGTTTCACCATGTTGGTCAGGCTGGTCTTGAACTCCTGACTTCAGGTGATCCACCCGCCTCAGCCTCCCAAAGTGCTGGGATTACAGGTGTGAACCACCGCGCCCAGCCTAAAAAAACAGAATTTTTAAAAACAATTTTCTTTTAGGTCATGCTCAGTGGTTCACGCCTGTAACCCCAGCACTCTGGGAGGCTGAGATGTGTGGATCACCTGAAGTCAGGAGTTCAAGACCAGCCTGGCCAACATGTTGAAACCCTGTCTCTACTAAAAATACAAAAATTAGTGGGCATGGTATCAGACACCTGTCATCCCAGCTACTTGGGAGGCTGAGGCAGGAGAATTGCTTGAACCCAGGAGGCGGAGGTTGCAGTGAGCCGAGATTGTGCCATTGCACTCCAGCCTGGGTGACAAGAGCGAAATTCCATCTAAAATAAAGTTCTTTTGAAAATTTCATAGTCTGTCTACCAAATTATGCAAAGGGGAACAGAGCTATTGTTTAGTCAGCATCTACTGCATGCCAGGCTCATTTAAACCTCATGTTAGTCCTGTGAGGAATCAAGGCCTTCAAGATAAAGAGGCTTTCAACTGAGCTAAGGATGGGCGGAGGAGACAAAGATAAGGACGTTGTGATTCAGAGAAGTAACTTGCCCAATGGGCCTCATTTCGTACAGGAATATGGCTTTTATTTTTTAAAAACGATTCACAAATCTGGCAGCCTTCTGAGCCAGAGTAGGCTCAGAAACTCCTAGAAATATGGCTTTAAGCCTAAGTGCATCTGACATAAAGTCATGTGTCATTCCTCAAATCTACATCTAACTACAAAGAGAGCAGTTTAGAACAGACTCTTAGATTCAATAGAGGGAACTGTTTCAGACGTAAAAATCAGAGAATTTAAAAGAAAAAAGCAAAGAGTCAAGGCACCACTTAAACGCTGTCTACGCTGCCTCCACCCTCCTGCCAAACGGCATCCCTTGAGTCAAGAATTCAGTTTTAGCTCAAGAGCAAACTTTTTATGGGTGAATGTTGGCTAAACTGAAAAGGAATTACTTCAACAATCATTTACTGAATGACTTTTTTTTTTTTTTTTTTTTTTTTTTAGGGGCAGAGTCTGGCTCTGTTGCCCAGGATGGAGTGCAGTGGCATGATCTCTGCTCACTGCAACCTCCACCTCCTGGGTTCAAGTGATTCTCCTGCCTCAGCCTCCCCAGTAGCTGGGATTACAGGCACCTGCCACCACATCTGGCTAATTTTTCTATATTTAGTAGAGATGGGATTTCACCACGTTGGCCAGGCTGGTCTCCTGACCTCAGGTGATCCACCTGCCTTGGCCTCCCAGCGCTGGGATAAAGGCGTGAGCCACCACACCTGGCCTATTGCATGATTTTTATTTGCAAAACATAACCCACAACATAATTCCTGCAACCAAGAAGTTGTTTATAGTCTCATGGGGAAACCAGATATTGAACACATAAGACACTTCATCAGAATTGAAATGTAAGGAAAATTGCACTAGTCTCCTGAAGGACATATAAAAGAAATCCAGTTGGCAGGAAACAGTGGCATCTTCACACAGACTTGGATGGGTGGGGAGTGAGTGTAGGTAACAGGTTCGAGGAAGTGGAAGAGAAGGGACCAGTCTTCAAGAGACTCCTAAGTGCTGTCGCTGAAGCTGTGGAGACTGCAACTTAGTCTGAGACGGAGAAAGAGAAGGCCCGGGCGCAGTGCTGAAGGCAAGTTTTGTTTAAGGCTGGACCTTGTCAGTCTGGAGGAAAGGTAAAGAATGAGGGGGACAGTGGGGTGGAAGATTAGAGTAGAATCATACTAACATAATAAATTACATAATTAGAATTAATCCTAGGGTTAATTATATACTAAAGGTGAAATGGGCAAGGTCATCAATAGCTCAAGTGGAGGCCAACTGCCTTGGCAGGAAGTTGGGATCAATTCTGAGAATGGGGAGGGGGTTGATTGATTTTAAAGAACTGACATGGAGTGGAGGAAAGTTGAGGGCACTGGATTGTCTGGCTTTGTGGAAAGTTAAATCACATTGCAGGCCTGAACGGCTGGAGTGGTTACTAGCTTTACAAGATTTGGAAAAGCCTGGAAATGTAGCTGGAGCAACGGTGAACACACTCAGCAAAGGAGGCAGGCATGGGTAACAAGCTACCAACAGCTGTTAACCACGGGGCGGTTGGGGCCCTGAGAGGTGCCACGGATACACCCAAGGCCCCGCTCGGCACAGCTGGACCGGAGAGGCACCACCCCTGCGAGCAGGTGGCAGGGCCAGCAGCCGAGAACGGGTGAGCGCGCGCGCGCTGCGGCATGCGGCGCGGGCGGGGCGCGCGAGGGCGCGGAGCTGGTAGCGCCGTGGGCAGCCGGGATTGAGGGGCGGGCCCTAGCGAGCCGTCCTCGGCGCGGCACTTGGCACGCACGCGCAGACTGGCCGCGGGGCCTGGAGGCACAGAGGAGGGGGAGCGAGAAAGAGGGGGGTGTGGAACGTATTTCCGCTCTGGCGGACAAATAATCCCGGCCAAAGGGGAGGCAAGGCCGTCCGGCCCTTTAACCGCGTGGGGGTGCTGGTGAAGAAAGGGGGGTCGGGAAGGGGGGATCCTGCTCCTTTAATTCCCTCCCCTCTTCCTCCTCCCCGAGTCCAAGCCGACGCCGCCGCCGCGCGCGCGGGGCCTGGAACACACGGCACGAGCCGCCCCCGCCCCTCCCCCCTTACGCCCACGCGGAGCCGGCCCCGCGCGCGCGCCCCGTGCACCCTCGCGCCTGCGCGCTGTCCAGGCCCTGCCCGTGTGTGGGGGGCGCTGCCGGCCCCGGGGGGGTGGGGAAAATAGGGGATAAAAAAAACAGCGCGCGGAACCGGGCCAGGTGAGAGGCGCGTGCACTCAGGGTCGTGGGGCTGGGGGGGGCGTGCCACGGAGCTCTGAGCGTGGGGGTAGGGCGTGCACGACGCGTGCAGGCGGCGGGGGGAGGACGTGAAAAGCGCGTGCAAACGTGTAAGGGGGGGCGGAGGAATGAGGCAGCCGGTAAAGGGGGCGGGGTGAGGAGAGCCTGCAACCCGGGCCACCTCGGAATCCAGAGCCCCAGGCCTCTGGCCCCCCTTTTCTCCGTTCTTCCTCCGTGGGAGCGCGGGCTCGCCCCATCCTAGCGGGCTACTGGGCTGGGGGGTGTGGACGCCGCTGCCCCGCCCCCGAGAACCACGCCTCCCTCCTCTCAGAGGGACAGCGCCTCCCCAGGGTTGGGGAAATTGAGGAAGAGATCTGAAGACCGGGAGATCGGATGCTGGGGGGCCGGGCAAGAATGGGGGCGAGGGTCCTGGAGCCTTGGCTTCGGAGAGCCAGAGACCTTTGTCTCTGACCGGTTTCCTTCCCAACCAGGGTTGCCCACCCCCGCCACAATGGCCTCTGGGGTGGAAGTCCTGCGCTTCCAGCTGCCCGGCCACGAGGCCGCTACGCTACGGAACATGAACCAGCTCCGGGCAGAGGAGCGGTTCTGCGACGTGACCATTGTGGCCGACAGCCTCAAGTTTCGAGGCCACAAGGTCATCTTGGCCGCCTGCTCACCGTTCCTGCGGGATCAGTTCCTGCTGAACCCCAGCTCGGAGCTGCAGGTCTCCCTGATGCACAGTGCACGCATTGTGGCCGACCTGCTCCTCTCCTGCTACACGGGCGCCCTGGAATTCGCTGTTAGGGACATCGTCAACTACCTGACGGCAGCCTCCTACCTGCAGATGGAGCACGTGGTGGAGAAATGCCGGAATGCCCTCAGCCAGTTTATTGAGCCCAAAATAGGCCTCAAAGAGGATGGGGTCAGTGAGGCTAGCCTTGTGAGCAGCGTCAGCGCCACCAAGTCCCTCCTCCCTCCAGCCAGGACCCCAAAGCCAGCCCCGAAGCCCCCACCCCCACCTCCTCTACCCCCTCCACTCCTGCGGCCCGTGAAGCTGGAGTTCCCACTGGATGAGGACTTGGAGCTAAAAGCCGAGGAAGAGGATGAGGATGAGGACGAGGACGTGTCTGACATCTGCATCGTCAAGGTGGAGTCGGCCCTGGAGGTGGCACACCGGCTCAAACCGCCTGGAAGCCTGGGAGGGGGTCTGGGTATTGGAGGCTCCGTGGGTGGCCACCTTGGGGAACTGGCCCAGAGCAGCGTGCCCCCCAGCACTGTAGCCCCACCGCAGGGTGTGGTGAAGGCTTGCTATAGCCTGTCAGAAGACGCGGAAGGGGAGGGCCTGCTGTTGATTCCCGGAGGCCGGGCCAGCGTGGGGGCCACCTCTGGCCTGGTGGAAGCAGCAGCGGTGGCCATGGCTGCCCGGGGGGCGGGGGGCAGCCTAGGGGCGGGGGGCAGCCGGGGACCCCTGCCTGGGGGCTTCTCAGGTGGAAACCCCTTAAAGAACATCAAATGCACCAAGTGCCCGGAAGTGTTCCAGGGCGTGGAGAAGCTGGTCTTCCACATGCGGGCGCAGCACTTCATCTTCATGTGCCCTCGCTGTGGCAAGCAGTTCAACCACAGCAGCAACCTCAACCGCCACATGAACGTGCACCGTGGTGTCAAGTCACATTCGTGCGGCATCTGCGGCAAGTGCTTCACCCAGAAGTCCACCCTGCACGACCACCTCAACCTGCACTCGGGAGCGCGGCCCTACCGCTGCTCCTACTGCGACGTGCGCTTCGCCCACAAGCCTGCCATTAGGCGGCACCTCAAGGAGCAACACGGCAAGACCACGGCCGAGAACGTGCTGGAGGCCAGCGTGGCCGAGATCAACGTCCTCATCCGCTAACCGCGCAGGCGTGGAGGCCAGGAGCCTGGGGGTCCCTGGGCTGGGTGGGAAGGGGGCTCTTTGGCCCAGGAGAATTGGGGGGTGGGGGGTCTGGGGCAGAAAGGTAGAGTGGGAGTCTGAGCACACTCACGCATCTTGAGAGAGGAAAGATGATTCCTTGGAGAGAAGACTTGCTCTGGAGAGCGCAAGAAGCTGGAGCTGGGGACAGGGTTCTTGGAGTAGGCCAGGGTAATACGGGGGTCCCAGAGAAAGATTTCCTTCTCTCAGAGGTGCATGTATATGTGGAGGGAGGGAAAAGGGTCCTATAGAACGAGGGAAGACAAAGACAAAAATGTTTTATTCCTGGCTAAGGCTGCCCAGGGGAAGGTTCTGACATTTCTTGAGGTAAAAAGGGTGGGTGGGTGGGAACAGGGAGGGAATTTGGCAGGAGGACATGCTCCTGCTTAGAATAGACCTGGGGTGAGGGAGTGGTAAGGGGAAAAGATTGTTGAGTCCCAGAAAAGGAAGGGGGAGACAGTTCTTGCATGCTGGGGAAATGGGACTGCGAGTATGAGGCTTGCCGAAATTTGAGGGAGAGCAAAGTAAGACACCAGGTAAGAGAACATGGGGTGTGCATCCTGGGTAGATATTGGGAAGTGGGGGTACAATAGCAAGAACAGTGGATAGTCATGGGGGTGGGGGGTAGGGTACTTAGAAGAAAGAGCCTAAGAAGGGCTGTTGGGAGGGAGAGCAGTAGAGACTTATACAGTATTTTTTAAGAAAAAAACATATTTTTTAGGATTTTTTCTGGAGTTTGGGGTTTTAGTTTTTCTGCTTTTGTTTTCCACAAAATAAAAAACAAAAAAAAAACTTTTTCTTTCTTTCTACACTCTGGCAACTGCGTGTATATGACTATCCTGCTCTAGACAGCCTCTATGATGCTGCATTCTCAATACCTAGAGGTCACAACTCATGCATGTCCCTTGCCTGAAGGAGCCCAGTGTGATGGGAGAGGAGTGTGACAAGTGAGCTCCTCTGGCCAGGGACTCCCTCCAAGCCCCCGCCCCCAGCCCTCCACCAGTTCTGCAATCTCAGCACTTCCCCAGGTACCTCACAGTACAAGTGATTGGCAGTCGTGAGGATGCACATGAACTCTATTTGAGGGGCTTAAGATCGGTGCTAGGGATGAGCTACATGTGGCCAACATGCCCACGGAAATTGTAAGCAGGAGTCTGTGTTTAATTATATTTTGTTTGGGGTAAATGGTTCGTGTCTTTAAAAAAACAAAAAAAAAGGAACGTTAGTTTGGATTAAGGTGCAGGGAAAACTACAATTCCCAGAAAGCTCTGGAATAGTTAACCAAAGAGAACTACAGTTCCCAGAAGGCCTTGAATTGGCCTCAGGTGGCCCCACCTGTCTCAGTCAAATACTGCGTGTGAAATCATACAGATATTTTCCATACTCAACCAAAATGTAATACCTGAGGGGAGGATACCGTAAATACAGCTATCGAGGTTGTTATCTTGGTGTATATCATTTATACTTAAATTGTCCGCTAGGCTGTGACCCACGGAGTACCTGATTGTGCTTATGAAGTGTTCGGCAAAAAAGGTTACTTACTGCAGTGTCATCAGACAGTAAAGACCTTCGGGCCGCTGGGCTTACCTGGATCCCTAATGCGTGTGGAGGTGTAACACGCCTGATATAAACAGAAGAGACATTTAGCCACGGGTTTTCAAAAGGGCACGCTGCTCCAGGGGACGTGAAGCAGCATGCTAGAACCAGCCAAGAGTAAAGGTGTCCTTCGCGTCCCTATCGCCCCCTTCTTGCTCGTTAGAAAGGCGAGGCCAGGCCGGGCGTGGTGGCTCACGCCTGTAATCCCAGCACTTTGGGAGGCCA
>NW_022437128.1:720222-756037 GCF_009761245.1 Sapajus apella | reverse complement strand
CCCAGCACTTTGGGAGGCCAAGGCGGGTGGATCATGAGGTCAAGAGATCGAGACCATCCTGGTCAACATGGTGAAACCCCGTCTCTACTAAAAATACAAAAAATTAGCTGGGCATGGTGGTGCGTGCCTGTAATCCCAGCTACTCAGGAGGCTGAGGCAGGAGAATTGCCTGAGCCCAGGAGGCGGAGGTTGCGGTGAGCCGAGATCGCGCCATTGCACTCCAGCCTGGGTAACAAGAGCGAAACTCCGTCTCAAAAAAAAAAAAAAAGCAAGGCGAGGCCAAAACTGAGGCCGAGCCTTCTATCTGGCAACCCAGAAAATAGAAAGGCAGAAAAGCAACCAGAGGCGGGAAAAGCCCAAGCAAGCCAGAGGAAATACAGCCGCTGCCGAGAGCCGGGAGGTTCAGAAGCTCCGCTTGTTACCTAAAACCAGATGGGGACGGAGACGCCACACCTGGGGCCCAGGCGTGCCTCGCCCTGGGTCCCTGCAGAGCTGAGGCCAGGAATGACAGGAATTCTCCCTTGCAGCTCCCAGCTTAGGACATTCACAGCCATCTCCGAGGCCGCTCTCAGGGGAAAATGGCCAAAAAGCGTGTAGCGGCTCCTTTAAGGCTCCTCCTCGCCCTCCCTCCCTCGCCCACGTGACCCGGGGCGGCCGCGCGCCGGCTCGGCCCCCAGCGCAAGCGGCGATGGCGGCGGCGGCGGGAGCTGCAGCGGCGGCGGCCGCCGAGGTGCGGAAGGGGAGGGGGAGAGGCGGGTGCATGCCCGCGCGCGCGCCCGGGGGAAGCGCGCGCCCGTGCAATGCTCCGGGGGTGCAACGGGGCCGGGGGGCCCGGGCGGGACTTGCAGCAATCCGGGGGGCCAGCACCGGGGGCGGATGAGGGGACCAGGGGGTGGGAGGTGGGGGGAGTGGGCACGGAGGCGCGCGTGCAGCCGCCGGCTGCCCCTGAGTGGACGGCGGGCGCCGGGGCCCCAGGAGCACGCTCGAGGGGCACGAGGGGCCGTCCACCGGGCTGGGGGGCAGCGGGTGCTGGAGGGGTTGGTGCCCGGGGTCCCCGCGGCCTGGGGGACAAAGGGGGAGCGGCGCGTGCAGCCGGGAGGAGGGGGCGGGGCCGGGGCGCGGAGGCCCCGCCCCCTCCCCCTCCTCTTCTCTCGGCCCCAGAGATGCGGGGTTTACCGAGAGGGAGGGGGCTGATGCGGGCTCGGGGTAGGGGTCGTGCGGCCCCTCCGGGCAGCCGAGGCCGCGGAAGGGGGGGCCCCCATAGAGGAAGAGGTAGGCCCCGGAGCCTGCTCTCTCTTCCCAGGGCCCAGGCATCCTGGACCCCCCAACTCTCTACTGGGCTGACCAGCCCTCCTGTCCCTTGTCTCCCCTCCCAGGGGGAGGCCCCCGCTGAGATGGGGGCGCTGCTGCTGGAAAAGGAGACAAGAGGAGCCACTGAGAGAGGTGAGTGCTAAAACGGGCCCCAGTTGGACAGTCGCCTTCCCTAAACACAGGATCTTCTGAACCCTTAGCTCTGAACTTTTTCTCTTCCTCTACAGTTCATGGTTCTTTGGGGGACACCTCCCGTAGTGAAGAGACCCTGCCCAAGGCCACCCCCGACTCCCTGGAGCCTGCTGGCCCCTCATCTCCAGCCTCTGTCACTGTCACTGTTGGCGATGAGGGGGCTGACACCCCTGTAGGGACTACACCACTCATTGGGGATGAACCCGAGAATCTGGAGGGAGATGGGGACCTCCATGGGGGCCGGATCCTGCTGGGTGAGAGGCTGGGTAGCCTGAAGGGTGGGTGGGAAATTTCTGACTCCGAAGTCCTTATCTTGCCTTCTGTTTGCCTGTTTTCTAGGCCATGCCACAAAGTCATTCCCCTCTTCCCCCAGCAAGGGGGGTTCCTGTCCTAGCCGGGCCAAAATGTCAATGACAGGGGCAGGAAAATCACCTCCATCTGTCCAGAGTTTGGCTATGAGGCTGCTGAGTATGCCGGGAGCCCAGGGAACTGCAGCAGCAGGGCCTGAACCCCCTCCAGCCACCACCAGCCCAGAGGGGCAGCCCAAGGTCCACCGAGCCCGAAAAACCATGTCCAAACCAGGAAATGGACAGGTGAGTGGAATGGGAGAGATTGGGATAATCAACCATAAACCTTTGGTAAGCTCTTTCACAGTTTCACTAAGGCTTCTACGCCATTTACACATTCACATATTTAAGTAAGGGGCTACTGTGTGTCAAATATTAGGCTGGGCTTAATCTGTGAACCAACAGACAGGTTCCTCTCTTCCCGCAGTTTACATTCTTGGGTGGTGAGAGTTTGATGTTAAAGAGTCAATTATATAGTTAATGTCTTAATTACTCATGATAATGACAAGGTAAGGGAATTTCAAACTACTCTTCCTTTCTAACTCAAAGCAAGCCCTTGGGGAACTCAGCGGTCACTGCTCTATTTGTTAAGTTTTTCCTGGGAATCCCAGTAGGAAAGGAGATGGGGGCCACAGAAATAATAGAGGAGGGGAAGTGACAAAGGCCGCAGAGGCCCAGAACCTTTATGACCAAGTGCTAGGACTCTTGCTCATACCTATTGTTGACCTAAAGGAAAAGACTGAGTCAAACTTAACATTAAGTAGAGTATATTTAGGCCAGTTTTGAGTATAGCCTTCAGGAGCAAAGATTCAAATTGCCCTGAAAATGCACTTTGATTAGCAGCAGTTACAAGTGGGATTTTTTGTTTTGTTTTTGGAGACAGTCACACTATGTTGCCCAGGCTGGTCTCAAACTTCTAGGCTTCAGCAGTCTTCCTGCTTTGGCCTCCCAAAGTGCTGGGATTACAGGCGTGAGCCACCGAAACCAGCCCACAAGTAGGTTTTTAAAGCAAAAGAAAATTGGATGACATGAAGATATTGGTGGAAAAAAATAAAGGAGGCTGACTCTGGGCACACTGCCTAGGAGTTAGGTTAGCTCTGCTCTGGAAGGAGCCACAAAAAAAAAAAAGAACGAGAGAGAGAGAGAGAGAGATAAAAGTTTTTTAAAAGATTGAAAACATAGGCGGAGCGTGATGGCTTATTCCTGTAATCCCAGCAAGGGAGGCCGAGGTGGGTGGATCACAATGTCAGGAGTTCAAGACCATCCTAGCCAAGATGGTGAAACCCCATCTCTACTAAAAATACAAAAAATTAGCCGGACATGGTGGCAGGCGCCTGTAATCCCAGCTACTTGGAAGGCTGGGGCAGAGAATTGCTTGAATCCGGAAGGCGGAGATTCCAGTGAGCTGAGATTGCGCCACTGCACTCCAGCCCGGGCAACTGAGCTCCGTCTCAAAAAAAGAAAAGAAAAAAATTGAGAAAATAAAAAAGGAAAAGAAAAGGCAGTTCCTAAATTGTTTACCAGAAGTTTACATTAGAATAACAGCTATTGATATGCTATACATAGTTCTTTGTCTCACAGATTTTAGGTACTTGAAGATAATGGGTGAAGCAGCACACTAGTCAGGTTTATACCTTTAAGCCATTGCCCCCAGGCAAGGGGCCTAGTGTTGCATACTCCTTTCTGAGCCTGCAATTTTGCCTGCCTCACATAGTACAGATTGCTATGAGCTACTTTTCTTTTCTCACTATGATAAACTTTAATTTTTATAGTTGCAGTTCATTTTGTAAATAATAGAGAAAAAAAATTATAAATGAGGTAGAGTGAGAGATTAACAACAATAATAATAAAATAGCATAATCATGACAGTAGGCCGGGTGTGTCTTGCCTGTAATCTCAACACTTTCAGAGGCGGAAGCCAGCGATCAACTTGAGGTCTGGAATTGATGGTCAACATGGCCAAACCCCATCTCTACTAAAAACAAAAAATAGAAAATTAGCCGGGTTTGGTGGCGTGCACCTGTAATCAATCACTTGAACCCGAGAGGCGGAGATTGCAGTGAGCCAAGATCATGCCACTCCAGTCCAGCCTGGGCAACAGAGCAAGACTCAAAAAAAAAAAAAAAAAAAGCACAATTCTAACAATACACTACCATCACTGCCGAGAAACTGGATAAGAGGGAACTAGTGTCACATAAAATTTGCCATCTAAAAAACATTTTTAGCCAGGCACGATGGCTCACCCCCGCAATCCCAGCACTTTGGGAGGCTGAAGCAGGAGGATCACCTGAGGTCAGGAGCCACTGCACCTGGCAGTCATACAGTATTTATCTTTTTGTGACTTGCTTATTTCACTTACCATAATGTTCTCAAGGTTTATCTATATTGTAGCATGCCAGAATTTCGTTCCTTTCACCTGGACAACATAGCGAGACCCCATCTCTAAAAGAAGTTTAAAAAAATGTTTAAGGCTGGCACAGTGGCTCACACCTGTAATCCCAGCACTTTGGGAGGCTGAGGCAGGTGAATCACGAGGTCAGGAGTTCGGGACCAGCCTGGCCAACATGGTGAAACCCTATCTCTACTAAAAATACCAAAATTATCCAGGTGCAGTGGCAGGCACCATAATCGCAGCTACGGGGGTCGGGGAGCAGTGAGGCGGGAAAATCACTTGAACCCAGGAGGTGGAGGTTTCAGTTAGCCGAGATCGCGCCACTGCACTCTAGCCTGGGCGACACAGCAGGATTCCGTCTCAAAAAAAAAAATGGTTAAGGCCAGTCTCCGTGGCTCACTCCTAAAATCCCAGCACTTTGGGAGGCCAAGGCGGGCAGATCACAAGGTCAGGAGATCAAGACCATCCTGGCCAACATTGTGAAACCCTGTCTCTACTAAAATACAAAAAATTATGCAGGCCTAGTGGCACACGCCTGTAATCCCAACTACTCCAGAGGCTGAGGCAGGGGAATCACTTGAACCTGGGAGGTGGAGGTTGCAGTGAGCCAAGATCACCCCATTGCACTCCCACCTGGGCGACGAGCAAAAAACTGCCTCAAAAAAAAAAAAAAAAAAAAAAAAAGTATATCTTTCTTCTTTATGGCTGAATGTTATACACATATGTAATTGTATATAAATGCCACATTTAGCTTATCCTTTTATCTGTCAGTGGCACTTGCATTGCTTCTGCACTTCAGCTGTTGTGAATAGTCCTGCTGTGTACATGGCCACATATAAAAGGCCTTTAACTTTGTTGAGTTTTGTTTTCTCACCTGTAAAATGGAAAAGGGCCTGCTCTGCGTGGTTACAGAGGTAAGTGAGTGTGAGTGTGCTTGACACTCTTCCTCTGGGGAAATAGCACCTGTGGTTGCCACCTTGTGGCTACTGGAGCCTCAGATGGCATTTGGAAGTGCGGCTCACTAATCCACCCCTGCCTAGGCTCCAGGCTAACCCAGACAGAACCGTAGGTGCTCTCTGACCCTCAGTTTGGTCCCTCTTGGCCCACAGCCCCCAGTCCCTGAGAAGCGGCCCCCTGAAGTACAGCATTTCCGCATGAGCGATGACGTCCACTCACTGGGAAAGGTGACCTCAGGTCAGTCCCATCCCCCACCCCCTGTGGCTTGATGTGGCCTGTTCTGAAGGTTTCAATAATAGGCCCCACACCATTCTCTCTCCTCTTCCAGATGTGGCCAAAAGGAGGAAGCTGAACTCAGGAGGCAGCCTGGTGAGCAGCAGAGCCAGGGCCTCTCCCTTTGGGGGGCTGCTCCGAGGGAGGCTCGGGAGTAGGGCTGCATCCTGTCCTCAAGAGAAATGGGCAGGGTGTCAGTGACCTCAATTTTTCTAATCTTTTTCTAGTCGGAGGAGTTAGGTTCTGCCCGGCGTTCAGGAGAAGTGACCCTGGCGAAAGGGGACCCCGGGTCCCTGGAGGAGTGGGAGACAGTGGTGGGTGATGACTTCAGCCTCTACTATGATTCTTACTCTGTGGATGAGCGCGTGGACTCTGACAGCAAGGTGAGGCAGAGCTGCATTTCCCTGGGGCTGGGGCTCACTAGCCAGTCCTCCTTGTTTCCTGTTTTTCTCCTTTCTGTCCTTTTTATCTTCTGAACACCCACTAAGTCACTGCCCCATGCTGCCTGTAACTCATTTTCAGTGTATGCTCCGCCCATTCCATCCACAAAGGCGGCCACCCCTGCACATTGGGTTTAGTATTCTTTTTTTTTTTTTTTTTCAGCTATGAAATTACCATTTAACAGGCATGCACTATTTAAAAAAAAGAAAACAAAAAAACCTTGTCGTTTATTTGTTTATCCCATGCTCTTTGGTTTTATCTTGTATGTTTGCCTACACAGTATAATGTTCAGTCTCTCTAGTTTTGCCTTTTTTTAATTTAACTTTTTGTCATGCAAAATTTCAAGTATAATCAAAAGTGTGGACTAGGGAGCGCCCATGTACTCATCACGCAGCCCCAGCTGTTATCATTACCCAGCCCGTCCTGACCCATCTGTACCTCTCCCAACACGCACACCCACTGGGTTGTTTTAAAGCAAATCCCAGACCTCATATCATTTTACCAAGACATATTTCTATATATATCTGTAAATATAAGTCCTCTTTTTATTGTTCAACATCACTGTATTACTGTTTTCACACCTAAAAAAAACTTACCAGTGAGTTCTTAATACCATTAAATATCCTGTCAGTCTTCACATTTCTTCAGCTGTCTCATAAATGGGTTTTTGTCAAGATCCAAATGAGGCCCACACCTTGATTTGATTAACATTCGTTTTAGGTCTCTCTTGGTATTTAGGTTTCCCAATCTTCTAAAAAAAAAATTTTGGGACCAAACGCAGTGGCTCATGCCTATAATCCCAGCACCTTGGGAGGCAGGTGGATCATCTGAGGTCAGGGGTTCGAGATCAGCCTGGCCAACATGGTGAAAACTCATCTTTACTAAAAATACAAAAATGAGCTGGGTGTGGTGGCAGGTGCCTGTAATCCCAGCTACTCGGGAGGCTGAGGCAGGAGAATCACTTGCACCCAGGAGCCAGAGGTTATAGTGAGCTGTTGTGCCATTGCACTCCAGCCTGGGCAACAAGCAAAACTCTGTCTTAAAAATAAATAAATATGTCTTGCCATTTATTTGTTGAAGAAACCAGGTCAGTTGTCCTACAGAATTTCTCATATTTAGGAGCTGGCTGATTGGGTGGAGACTGACACATTCTCTCTGCCCATGTTTCTGGTAAACCGATAGATTTAGAAGCATAATCACTTCGGATGCCAAGAAGACTTGACAGTGGGTGTGAGCGCTTCTGGCCTCATCACATAAGGATGCATGGAGCATCTGGTCATTTTTCTTGTTAGTAATAAGATTGACCAATGGGTTCAGGTGACATCAGTCTGAACCTTTTATATAAAGTTTCTCATGAACTTTGTGTGTAGTGGTTTTAGCAACCATTGGTGGTCTTGCCTGTTTATGAACGGCATAAAAGGGGTATTAAACTTTATCTTCTGGTACTTGCTTTTTATTTTTTAACTTAATGTTTATTACCAAGATCTGTGCACATCGCTGTCTGTAACTGTGGCACCTTTTTCACTGCTGTATAACATTCCACACACCCTCTCCTTATGTAGCCCTTTGTCTCCTCTCCTACCCACACCCATCTTCTCCAGGAACCATCATGGGTAGTGGGAGGTGGCAATGGTGGTGGTGGTTTTCTTTATCCACCTCATTGTCTGAGTCCTGGGGTTTGGATGTGTCCTGTTCTGCCTCTCTCCCAGTCGGAAGTTGAAGCTCTAACTGAACAACTAAGTGAAGAGGAGGAGGAGGAAGAGGAGGAAGAAGAAGAAGAGGAGGAAGAGGAGGAGGAAGAGGAAGAAGAGGAGGAAGATGAGGAGTCAGGGAATCAGTCAGATAGGGTAAGAGATGGAGGCTGACATCTCCAGAGGAGTGGGAGACTGTGGGGCCGGATATCTGGTCCTGAAGGTGTTGGGGGGAGCCCTGGGGGTGAGGGTTCCTAACTACTCCTCCTCCCCGTCCCCAGAGTGGTTCCAGTGGCCGGCGCAAGGCCAAGAAGAAATGGCGAAAAGACAGCCCATGGGTGAAGCCATCTCGAAAACGGCGCAAGCGGGAGCCTCCGAGGGCCAAGGAGCCACGAGGTGAGGAGGCTCTGCTGCTTTTGGGTGCCCTCCTCCAGCCCCCACCCAGTCCCCAGAGTGCGTGCACGCACACACACACTCTCGCATGTCCACCTGCATGTACCCACACGTCCAGGTACCTGTGAGCTCGCACTCTCACTCTCTCTGTCTCTGTGTCAGGAGTGAATGGTGTGGGCTCCTCAGGCCCCAGTGAGTACATGGAGGTCCCTCTGGGGTCCCTGGAGCTGCCCAGCGAGGGGACCCTCTCCCCCAACCACGCTGGTAATTGCCAATTGCTGGGACAGGGAGCCACTAGGGGGTGACCTCAGGGCAGGAGGGAAAGGGGAGGAGGGAAACCATGCCAGAGCCGGGGTGTCCATGACCAGGCTTTGGGGATTCTGGGGCATGGGGGGTGAGGTAGGGTGGGAATGAGAGGACCCCCCAGGGGTCCCAGTGGGTGAGGTCCAGGGCCACCCTCAGCTCCTCTTTTCCTCCGTCCAAGGGGTGTCCAATGACACATCTTCACTGGAGACAGAGCGCGGGTTTGAGGAGTTGCCCCTGTGCAGCTGCCGCATGGAGGCACCCAAGATTGACCGCATCAGCGAGAGGGCAGGGCACAAATGCATGGCCACGGAGAGTGTGGACGGAGAGGTGGGGCCGTGTGCTGGTGGGAGAGGTGCCAGGGCATCCAGTCCTGGGCCCTATCCTCACCCTCTCTTTTTGCCCATCCTCACTGCGCACAGCTGTCAGGCTGCAACGCTGCCATCCTCAAGCGGGAGACCATGAGGCCATCCAGCCGCGTGGCCCTGATGGTGCTCTGTGAGACCCACCGCGCCCGCATGGTCAAACACCACTGCTGCCCGGGCTGTGGCTACTTCTGCACCGCGGTGAGTGATGACCACTGGGATAGTCTGGTAGCATGCCCCGTGACAGAGGGGGCCCCAGGAACCTGACCACGTCATTTCCCTGCTCCCAGGGCACCTTCCTGGAGTGTCACCCTGACTTCCGTGTGGCCCACCGCTTCCACAAGGCCTGTGTGTCCCAGCTGAATGGGATGGTCTTCTGTCCCCACTGTGGGGAGGATGCTTCTGAGGCTCAGGAGGTGACCATCCCCCGGGGTGACGGGGTGACCCCACCAGCCGGCACTGCAGCTCCTGCACCCCCACCCCTGTCCCAGGATGCCCCCGGGAGAGCGGACACTTCCCAGCCCAGGTACTGGCCTTCCGCTTCTCTACTGTCTGTTCCCTGCCCCACCCCTATTGCTCCTGGACATGAGCTCCTTCTTCCACAGCGCCCGAATGCGAGGCCATGGGGAGCCCCGGCGCCCACCCTGTGATCCCCTGGCCGACACCATCGACAGCTCAGGACCCTCCCTGACCCTGCCCAATGGGGGCTGCCTTTCTGCTGTAGGGCTGCCACTGGGGCCAGGCCGGGAGGCCCTGGAAAAGGCCCTGGTCATCCAGGAGTCAGAGAGGTGAGTGGGGAGTTGGTCAGCCACAGCAGCTGGGGCTGGGGCCAGAGCAGCTGCGTTGAGGCTGACACTGGAATCTGAGGAGCCCCCGTTCTCTCATGCTCCCTTGGCAGGCGGAAGAAGCTCCGTTTCCACCCTCGGCAGTTGTACCTGTCCGTAAAGCAGGGCGAGCTGCAGAAGGTGATCCTGATGCTGTGTGAGTACCGCCCATTCCTTCAGCAGACCTTGACCGAGCTCCATGTGTATACCAGGCACTGGGCGCAGGGCCAGGAGGACAGTCATGAAGGACACAGTCCTTGCCCTGAAGGACTTAGTGTGGTGGGGAAGAGACACATATAACCCGTGACGATGGGGACAGTGGTGACTCATAGGTGCTGGGTCCTGTTCTGAGTGCCTACACTTGTTAGCCTTGGCACAGATAGGTTAGGGACCTTGCACAGTGCACAGTGGTACTGAGAGACAAGGCAGGGTTTGCATTCAGGCCGAGCTGATGCCTTTAACTCCTTATTCTGATAAATGCCGTGGTGGAGGCAAGCTCAGAGAATGCCAGGAGGGGCCCTGACCCAGCTTGGGGCCTGAGAAGCCTTCCTGAAAGAAATGCCACCTGCCCCCTAGCTTGCTTACCACTTGTCCCTCCCTCTCCCCGTGTGGCGGGCTCTCCCCGCAGTGGACAACCTGGACCCAAACTTCCAGAGCGACCAGCAGAGCAAGCGTACGCCCCTGCATGCAGCCGCCCAGAAGGGCTCCGTGGAGATCTGCCATGTGCTGCTGCAGGTCAGCACGGGCCCATGCCTCATTGACTAGGCCCTTAGACCCCTCCCCTGCCCCGTCCCTCCCTGGTGCCAGCCCTCCTGCCCCCTCCTCACAGGCTGGAGCCAACATAAATGCAGTGGACAAACAGCAGCGGACACCACTGATGGAGGCCGTGGTGAACAACCACCTGGAGGTGGCCCGTTACATGGTGCAGCGTGGCGGCTGCGTCTATAGCAAGGTGCACGCGCGGGCAGCAGGGCATGGCCCCTAGAGTCAAGGACCTGGTTTGGGGTGCCAGCTAGAGGCTCATTTGCCCATGTCTCCCTCAGGAGGAGGACGGTTCCACCTGCCTCCACCATGCAGCCAAAATCGGTAACTTGGAGATGGTCAGCCTGCTGCTGAGCACGGGACAGGTGGACGTCAACGCCCAGGTCAGCAGTCCACCCAGCCCAGCCCCTCCAGGGCCCTGGTGCCTATGTTCCTTGGCTGGGCCTCAGGCTTTGGGCCCCCTTTCTCCTATGTCTGACCTCTGGCCCTCTCACTCTGTCTCATGCTGGTCATGTCTGTCCCCATTGCTTTCTTCCTCCTCGTTTGTATTTCTCTTCATTCTTGTCTCTCTCTTTTTTTTTTTTTTTTTTTTTGCCTCCTTCTCTTTATCAAGTTTCAGAGGCCGGGCGTGGTGGTTCACGCCTGTAATCCAAGCACTTTGGAGGCCGAGGGAGGCGGATCACCTGAGGTCGGGAGTTCAAGACCAGCCTGACCAACATGGTGAAACCCCATCTTAATTTAAAAAAAAAAAGTTTCAGAACACGCGGTTCCTGTCTTAATCTCTGCAAATGACCAATGAGGCTTTTTTAACTCTTGGGTTGTCATACATTGGATGTGTTTTAGTCATTTATTGGTATTCTTCTCAGTCTTTGAATTATTCCATCTTTGTCCAGGAGAAGCCCCTTGAAGCTGGGCCCTGTGGCTGTGACATGACCCAGTGGCCTTCGACAGCATCCTGACCCTTCAGCGCATTTGCTGCCCCAGACTCAGAATAGAATCCAAGAAACTCTGCTTCCTTTGTACGAGAGACTTTTTTTTTTTTTTTTTTTTGAGATGGAGTCACTCTGTTGCCCAGGCTAGAGTGCAGTGGCCTGATCTCGCTCACTGCAACCTCCGCCTCTCAGGTTCAAGTGATTCTCCTGTCTCAACCTCCTTAGTAGCTGGGATTACAGGCACGCACCACCACATCCGGCTAAATTTTGTATTTTAATATAGATGGGACTTTACCATGTTAGTCAGGCTGGTCTCGAACTCCTGACCTCGTGATCTGCCTGCCTCTGCCTCCCAAAGTGCTGGGATTATAGGTGTGAGCCACCGTGCCCGGCCTGGAAACATTTTTTAGAGAATACGATCTGTGTACCTAGGAGTGTTTATTGCTATTGGGTTGTCACTGCTTCTAGGACTTTGGAGTGGGCAGACTTAGGAAATTTTTTTTCTTTTTTTTTTTTTTTGAGACCAAGTCTCACTCTGTCACCCAGGCTGGAGTACAGTGGCACAATCTTGGCTCACTGCAACCTCCACCTCCCAGGTTCAGGCAGTTCTCCTGCCTCAGCCTCCTAAGTAGCTGGGATTACAGGTGCATACCAACACCCCCAGCAAGTTTTTGGATTTTTAGTTGAGACGGGGTTTCACCACGTTGGCCAGGCTGGTCTTCAACTCCTGACCTCGTGATCCACCCATGTCAGCCTCCCAAAGTGCTGGGATTACAGGCATGAGCCATCGTGCCTGGCCTACTAGTCCCATTTTTTAGATGAAGAAACTTCGAGCCAGAGACATTAAGTGACTTACCCAGGTTCCCACAGCTTGTGAGTGGTGGAGCTGGGATTCACACAACACAGCGAATCTTAATCATTTGTTGCTTTGGTGAGCAGAGCCAGCTGCCCCCACCCTCACTCCCTTCCCACCCATAGGACAGTGGTGGGTGGACGCCCATCATCTGGGCTGCAGAGCACAAGCACATCGAGGTGATCCGCATGCTATTGACGCGGGGCGCTGATGTCACCCTCACTGACAACGTGAGTGAGAGTTTGGTTGAGGTAGGGCAGCTCCAAGCCCCTGAGCAAGGTGGAGGCTGGATTCAAGGGCCCAGCTGCCTGCACCTCATCTGTTCCCCTCCTACCTCCACAGGAAGAAAACATCTGCCTGCACTGGGCCTCCTTCACTGGCAGCGCTGCCATCGCTGAAGTCCTTCTGAACGCGCGCTGTGACCTCCATGCTGTCAACTACCACGGGGACACGCCCCTGCACATCGCAGCTCGGGAGAGCTACCATGACTGCGTGCTGTGAGCCCCTGCCCTGCCCTTGATACCCCTGCTCCCACATCTTGCAACCTCAGACCCCACATTGGGCATCCTGTCCCCTTTTCAGATTATTCCTGTCACGTGGAGCCAACCCTGAGCTGCGGAACAAGGAGGGGGACACGGCATGGGACCTGACTCCCGAGCGCTCCGACGTGTGGTTTGCGCTTCAACTCAACCGCAAGCTCCGACTCGGGGTAGGAAATCGGGCCATCCGCACAGAGAAGATCATCTGCCGGTGAGCCCTGGGCCCCTCTCTACACCCAGAACCGCCTCCTCTCCACCTGCCCCTCCGCAGGCTCCATTGCATCCTCACATTCCCCGGCCCCTCCGCATGCACCACTGAATCCCCAGAACCACCCACAGGCCCCCTCCCCACTAGGGTTGCCAGATACAGCAAATAAAAATAGAAGACACCCAGTTAAACTGGAATTTCAGATGCACAGATGCATACTTTTTTAGTGCGAGAATGTCCCATGGAATTTTTGGGGACATACTGTACTAAAAAGCTATTTCTTGTTTATCTGAAATTCCATATTAACTAACTGTCCTGCATCTCACCTGGCAACTTTACTCCCCTGCCCCAGGCCCAGGAACCTCCTCAACTCTCTCCTTATACCTGGAGTAGCCCCTCAGCCCCTCTCCAGCCTCCCAGCCCCTTCTCCCCGTCTTCTGCAGGGATGTGGCTCGGGGCTATGAGAATGTGCCCATTCCCTGTGTCAATGGTGTGGACGGGGAGCCCTGCCCCGAGGATTACAAGTACATCTCGGAAAACTGCGAGACGTCCACCATGAACATCGACCGCAACATCACCCATCTGCAGGTGAGTGGGGGCCCCAGGCCTCCCCAGAAGGACACTGAGAGCTGCCAAGTACAGCTGGACAGGCTTTGAACCAACAAGGCCACCTGGCCAAGGGAGTGTTGGCTGACAGGGAGCCCTGGTGTGGGGTAGCATCCGCCCCAGGGGAGGGAACCTTTTCCTATGTCACAGGAAGGTGTCATATGAGCTCCCATTAGCTCTGGGGACACCACCAGAGCAACATACTAATGACCTGTCACCCTAGGACCATCACCACCCACATTGTAAAACATGGACCCCAAAGAAAAGGACAGTGGTTGGGGAGTTGGGGGAACTGAGAGTAGAGGGGCCCAGACCAATTGTGGGATTAAGCTGACCCCTGCCTCCTCGCCGCAGCACTGCACGTGTGTGGACGACTGCTCCAGCTCCAACTGCCTGTGCGGCCAACTCAGCATCCGTTGCTGGTATGACAAGGTGCGTGCCCCTCGCCTTGGCCACAGAGACCTGGCCTCTCCTTCAGAGGAGCCATCCTCCAACAGGCCAACTTCCTGGGACCTTGTCCCTCACCTCCTACCCTGTGGGAGAAGTGACTGAGAGAACTGGGCAAGGCCTGGGAATCCTGGGACATGGCTGTGACAGCAATGGGCGTGTGCCCAGGTCTATGCAAATCAGGGATGATGCTCGTGCATTTCCTACTCTGGGATCTCAAAGTCTGTGTGGCTTTCCCAATCCCATCTTCCCTGTTTCTGAGTTGAGTTCAGTGGTGGATTTTTCTGTAGAGTCTTGGGGTTCCTGGGCAGCTGAGGTAGCCCCCACAGAGAAACCACTGTCTTCCCCTCCCTTTGCACCCCAGGATGGGCGATTGCTCCAGGAATTTAACAAGATTGAGCCCCCACTGATTTTCGAGTGTAACCAGGCATGCTCCTGCTGGAGAAACTGCAAGAACCGGGTCGTACAGAGTGGCATCAAGTGAGGCCCTGCTCCACAGCCCTCTCTCTCTCTCTCTCTCTCTCCCACCTCACCCTTTCCTCCCTGTCCCTGGGGCTTTTGGATGGAGGGCTCCATCCAACAGTGCCCTCTCTTCTACCCCCAGGGTTCGGCTACAGCTCTACCGAACAGCCAAGATGGGCTGGGGGGTCCGCGCCCTGCAGACCATCCCACAGGGAACCTTCATCTGCGAGTAAGTCACCGGGGGCATCTTGACATCTGGTGGGAAGGGGACACACGCCCACTGCTGACTGCCAGGGCTCCCTCTCAGCCCCCTGCCCTGATGGGTCACATGTCTCCATCTGGCCACTCTCCAGCCAGCCTTCTCTGCCCCCCATCCCTACAGCTGAGGATGGCACCTGCCTCCACTCTGCCCAGACCACAGAGCCTGTGTTCCCTCCCCTCCACCCTCTCCTTGGGAAGGCGCCAGTTTGGGAGACAAACAGACTTGGGTTTGAGCCCCTTTCGGCTTCTGGATGTCCTTGGCCAAGTTACTTAACCTCTTTCAGCCTTATTTTTCTTGTCTGTGGAGTGGAGGTGATAACAGCTACCTTTCTGTCCACCACCTCAGGGTCCCTCCCCATCAGTTCTTTCTCTGCCCAGCATCTGTAATCTCCCCCTTTCTCCTAGCGTCTATCCCACGACCCTCAGTCTCACCTTGGTCTCCTTTGGCCTTTCTTTTTTTATTTCTTTTTTTTTTTTTTTTGAGGTGGAATTTTGCTTTCAATGCCCAAGCTGGAGGGAGTGAATGGTGCAATCTCAGCTCACTGCAACCTCTACCTCCCGGGTTAAAGCATTCTCCTGCTTCAGCCTCCTGAGTAGCTAGGATTACAGACATGTGCCACACGCCCAGCTAATTTTTTGTATTTTTAGTAGAAATGGGGTTTCATCATGTTAGCCAGACTGGTCTTGAACTCCTGACCTCAGATGATCCACCTGCCTTGATCTCCCAAAGTGCTGGGATTACAGGTGTGAGCCACTGTACCCGGCCGTCCTTTGGCCTTTAAAAAATATAGTCTTCTAGTCCTGCTTGCCTGTTCAAGAGACCATCCAGTTTCTCTCCATCATGTCATCTCAACTTCTCGGGCAAGCAGCTCCTTCCTGCTGGGCCTCAGTTTCCCCACCATCCACTCCACTGTCTGTCCCTGCCAAAATCGGCCTTTGCCCTTCCCACTCTGCTGAAGCTGTCTCTTGACAGTCACTCCCCACCCCATGTCGTCTGCATGTGTCTCAATCTCCTGGCGTCTGCTCACCCCTCGTTAGGCAGCTGACTCCTCTCCTCCCTCTGGTGTTCAGATGTAGGTGCTCTTGCCCCCACTCATGCCCCACACTCCTTGCCACTTGTGCATCTCTAGCTTTTCCTGCAGCCCTGACACCTCTCCTGTCCGACATTGCCCGTTCTTGCCGGGTGGCTCCTAGTACACAAACCTCTCTGTGTCCAAACCCAAACTTCCCCACCCAGGCCAACTGCCCCTGCACACTAATTCCCTTAACCACAGAGCCACACGTCTGTCGCTGTGCTGACTGGAGGCTTCCTCTGTCAAGCCTGGAATGCTGCCCTTTCCACCACTGCTGCTCCAGGCTTTCCCTCACCTACACCTGCCAGCCCTGCCTATTCCAGATTCCACGGGCTTGTGAGGAGATAGGGGCCTGGAGCCACCTCCTAGTAGCCCACACAGCTTCAGAACCATGGATTCCTGTCCCACAGGTATGTCGGGGAGCTGATCTCTGATGCTGAGGCTGACGTGAGAGAGGATGATTCTTACCTCTTCGACTTAGACAACAAGGTGAGCAGGAAACCCTCCTTACCCTGCTGTTCCCCAGGACTAGCTTTCAGGAGCTCCTGAGAAGTCAGCAAATGGAAACCTGGGGAGGGACTGGAGAGTCAATGGGTGGGGAGGGCGATCAGGCAAGCAGGGTGGGGGGAGATGTGAAGAGTGCCATCCTCCCCCACAGGATGGAGAGGTGTACTGCATTGATGCCCGTTACTATGGCAACATCAGCCGCTTCATCAACCACCTGTGTGATCCCAACATCATTCCCGTCCGGGTCTTCATGCTGCACCAAGACCTGCGATTTCCACGAATCGCCTTCTTCAGTTCCCGAGACATCCGGACTGGGGAGGAGCTAGGGTGAGACTCTAGGGGTCTCTAGGGACTCTGCCAGGGCTTCAAGATGCAGCAAGCCTGGGACCTGAAGGCTGGTGTGTACCTGGTGTCCAGACATGGATTAGTGCAGAGCTTCTCAGATTTCAGTGTACATAAATATCTCCTGGAGGACTTGGTGAAACAGTCCTGAGCCTCCCAGAGAGAATCTGATTCAGTAGGTTTGGGATGGGGCCCAGGATTCTGCATTTCTAGCAAGTCCCCAGGCAGTGCTGATGCTGCAAGTCCATAAAACATACAGGGGGCTCAGAGCCCATCTGGAGAACATGGGGTGGGTGCAGGGTCCCTCTTAGGGAGTGCCATCCACAGGGTCTTTGGGGTGGGCTCTCAGCTGGGTCCAGGTCCCACAAGCTCTTGTTTTCCTCTGACAGGTTTGACTATGGCGACCGCTTCTGGGACATCAAAAGCAAATACTTCACCTGCCAGTGTGGCTCTGAGAAGTGCAAGCACTCAGCCGAAGCCATTGCCTTAGAGCAGAGCCGTCTGGCCCGCCTGGACCCGCACCCTGAGCTGCTACCCGAGCTCAGCTCCCTGCCCCCTGTGAACACCTGAGAACGGACCACACCCTCCCTCCCCAGCATGGGCCACAGCTCAGCCGCCTCCTCTGCCACCAGCTGCTCACAGCCCATGCCTGGGGGTGCTGCCATCTTCTCTCCCTACCACCCCTTCACACATTCCTGACCAGAGACCCCAGCCAGGCCCTGGAGGTCTGACAAACCCTCCCTCCCAGAGCTGGTTCCTCCCTGGGAGGGCAGCTTCAGGGCCACCCTCCTGTTCCCCATCCTCAGTTGAAGTTTGATGAATTGAAATCGGGCCTCTATGCCAACTGGTTTCTTTTGTTCTCATTAAATGTTGGGTTTGGTAATAAACCATGATTGTCGTGTTGGGGTGGGGAGGAATCATACTCAGCCAGAGGGAAGGTGGGTTCAAGGGCCAGAAAGGGATGGGAAGCAGGCTGGATGGGTGTGGCTGATGTGACAGCCAGTGCAGGGTGTGAGGTGGGGTGGGAGGTGCAGGCAGCCACCATGAAAATCCAGTGGAGGGATTATAAAGGGCCAATTTCCCAGGCGCAGTGGCTCACACCTGTAATCCCAGCACTTTGGGAGGCCGAGGCGGGTGAATTCACCTGAGGTCAGGAGTTTAAGACCAGCCTGGCCAACAAGGTGAAACCCCGTCTACTCAAAATACAAAAAATTCGCTGGGCGTGGTGGCAGACCCCCATAATCCCAGCCACATGGGAGGCTGAGACAGGAGAATCGCTTGAACCTGGGAGGTGGAGGTTGCAGTGAGCCAAGATCGTGCCACTGCACTCCAACCTGAGCAACAAGAGCGAAACTCCATCTCAAAAAAAAAAAAAAGCCAATTTCCACACTTTAATCTTCGGCAGGAGTGTGTTGGCAGTGTACGGCAGTTAAGGTAGTTTGCAAGATCCTGAAGCGTTTTCTTATCAGGGCATGACAGGTCCTTCACACTGTGGTCCGCAGTGCCCCCAGGAAATGGCTCTGAGCCCCTGTCCCAGGCTGCAGCTTCCCGCTGAGCACAGAGTTGAGAAGAAGGAACTAGAGTGTGTCGGGGACCACAGGCGGGGTGGGGCTGTGACGTGTGGGAGGGCGGGGCGGGCGGCAGGTAAGACGCCAGGTCTCCAGGGCTCCAATCACTCCGGAGACTGAGCCATGGGGGGAAAGCGGGACGAGGATGACGAGGCCTACGGTGAGTCTGGGGCGAGGCCCGGGACCCCGTGGAGGGAGGGAAGGACAGGTGCTGTGGAATAGTGGTTGGGGCTGGCTCCAGGGAGAGGAACTGAGGAAAGTCCTGTGTTCCTGAAAGGAGGGCCCGGGAACCAGGAGCCATGGAGGGAGAGAGTCAGGGTCCTGGGAGGAGGATGGGCTGGGGGCTGGGGCTGTTGCTGGGAGCCCATGGGAAGTGGAGCTGGGTGCCTCTGAGGAGTTGGGGCTGCGGTCCTTGGGAGGAGAAGGGGGATTTCAGGCCTGGACCCTGGGTCCCTGAGGGCAGGGCCCTGGGAATCAAAGCCAGGATGGAAGGTGGCAAGTTGGGGCTCTGAGCAGAATGGGGCAGGAGGCTGGGAGTGTCCTGTGCTATGGAATCTGCTGCGCGTGAGGCTAGGGTCCCTGTAAGGAGGAGGACGTTCAGCCTGGACTCTGAATCCCTGAGAGGGAAAGCTGCCTGTGGCCTGCCCGCTCCCTGTGAGGGCTGAGGGGACCCTGAGTGGGCCGGGTTCTGCCTGCCAGGGTCTCTGGGAGAAGTGGCAGGGGGAGTGGGTTCTGCTGGGGGTCCCTGAGAGGAGTTGGGGCTGAGGGTCTTTGTGGAAAGGGGGCTGGGGGCCTACCTAGGGGTCTCTGTGAGGAGCTAGGAGCAGGAGCTGGTCTTGGGGTACTTTGAGGAATAGGCCAGGGCCCCTGGGGTTCCTGTGAGGGATGAGGCCTGAGGCCTGAGGGGAGAAACGGCAGGGAGCCTGTTTCCAGAATCTCTGCAAGGAACATGGCTGGGGTTCTGAGGAGAGAGGAAGCTGGGGACCTGTCTCCAGATCCTCATGAGCAATGAAGACCGGGGACTCACCTGTGGAGGCCCCTTAGGACTCTGAGTTCTGAGCTTCTGGTCTGAAAGGGAGGGAACCCCCAGGAGGGGACTCCTTTAGGAGAGGCCTTGAGTCCCTTGGGGCACAGGGGAGTCGGCAGTGAGGACTCCCGAGTAGACTTCCTGGAGCGGCTTTGGGTCAATCATTGTCCATGAGCCATGGAGGGACAGAGTCCAGGGCACCTGGGGAGAGCAGACCCCACCCGCCCCTTCCCAGACTCCTGCCCAGCCTTCACCCTCCCTCCTCAGTGCCCACAGGAACCCTGACTGCCCGGCACCCCTCCTCCCTGTGTGTGTACTCAGGGAGGACCAGGAACTCGACGTGTCTGCAATCTCTATGGCCGGGCTCAGGTGTCACTCTGACTGCTGGCCCAGAGCCCAGAGCACACCGTGGCCAGGGGACTGAGGTCCTACCAGAGTGAGGATGTACAGGGCCACCTCCATCCCCAGGCTCTGCTGGGGTTGACATCTTTGGCTCCAATTTCTTTCCCCATAGCCTTAAGCCAGAGTGTAGGGCAGAGCCTGGGGCAGATGTGGGAAGAGGCTATGACCTCCCTGAGGGGCTGCGGGTCTGCGTGCTCCTTAGGGAGGTATTAGGGAGGAGAGAGGACTGAGGATGAGGGCATGAGAGCCCGTGGGAGTCCCACTTCCCAGCTGGAGGGAGACTCAGGAGAACCGTGCCAGGGTGGGCAGGGGACCAAGGCCATTTCCCAGGCAGACGGCCTTGAGGTGTGAGCCAGAAACTACAAAGGCCTTCCTTCCCCTCCCTGTGGCTGCCTGGGTGGAGTTCCCAGGGAGCTGCTGAGCTGCTGACCAGGCCTGGATCCTACCCTTCCTGCTCCCCAGTTTTCCCCTCCTGCCAGTCCTGCCCTAGTCCATCTCCCTCCAAACAACTGAAGCCTGGGTAGGGTCCTGGGGCTGGGAGGACTCAGCAGGGCAAGATATGCAGAGAGAGAGACTCACCCTCCACGCCCTTTTCCATGCCCCTTTCCACGCCCCTCAGGGAGGCCAGTCAAATACGACTCCTCTTTTCGAGGCCCCATCAAGAACAGGTGAGCTCTGGGCACTGCCCTGGGGGCTGCTGGGGGTGGTGGGTGCAGTGTGGAATCCAATATTTGCTTTGTATTTGCTAAAATATTAGTAAGACACTTGTGAAAAAGGGAAACTCCTGCCCAGGAGGGTTGTGCCCTGCACAGATTGCTGTGTCTGGAGCAGGCATCCAGGGCTTCCCTGTTCTGGGGGGATGTTCTGCTTCTTGAGTGCCCGCTACACAAGTGTGTGCGTTTGGGGAGAATTCACCCAGTGGAGCCCTTGCAAGTTGTGTGCTTTTCTGTCTTTAACCTCAGAAGAAAGTTTACCCACTCAGAAAAAAAAAAAGTTTTCTTTTTGTTTTTGTGTTTTGGAGATAGGGGCTCACTGCAGCCTCGACATCTTAGGCTCAAGTGATCCTCTTGCCCCAGCCTTCTGAGTAGCTGGGACTACAGGCACACACCATCACACCAGGCTAATTTCTTTGAGATGGGAATCTCACTGTGTTGCCCAGGCTGCTCTCAAACTCCTGCGCTCAAGGAATTCCCCTGCCTCAGCCTCCCACATAGTGGGTATTACTGTCATGAGCCACAGTGCCTCGCTAGGTTTTCTAAATAAAATAATATAGAATTGGGCCAGGCATGGTGGCTAATGCCTGTAATCCCTCACTTTGGGGAGGCCAAGGCAGTGGATTGCGTTGAGGTCAGGAGTTCAAGACCAGCCTGGCCACGTGGTGAAACCCTTTTTCTACTAAAAATACAAAAATTAGCTGGGTGGTAGTGGCACGCGCCTGTAATCCTAGGTATTTGTGAGGTTGAGGCAGGAGAATTGCTTGAGCCTGGGAGGCAGAGGTTGCAGTAAACCGAAATCACGCTACTGCACTACAGTCTGCGTGACAGAGTGAGATCCTGTCTCAAAATAATAAAAACAGGCCGGGTGTGGTGGCTCACACTTGTAATCCCAGCATTTTGGGAGGCTGAGGTGGGTGGATCACAAGGTCAGGAGTTCGAGACCAGCCTGGCCAATATGGTGAAATCCTGTCTCTGTTAAAAATACAAAAAAATTAGCCAGGCGTGGTGGTGTGCACCTGTAGTCCCAGCTACTTGTGATATTGAGGCAGGAGAATCGCTTGAACCTGGGAGGCAGAGGTTGCAGTGAGCCAAGATCGTGCAACTGCACTCCAGCCTGGGCAATGGAGCAAAACTCCATCTCAAAAAATAAAAATAAAAATAAAGCCTACTGATGCCCACACTCCAGCATCCCCCAACTCTCTAACCCTTGACCCCTTGAGACCACAAGCCCCAGCTCCCAAGTCTCCTTAGCTCAGACTCCCATTTCTCTCTCAGGAGCTGCACAGACGTCATCTGCTGCGTGCTCTTCCTGCTCTTTATTCTAGGTTACATCGTGGTGGGGATTGTGGGTGAGTTTCCCGCTGTTCGGAGCCGGGGTAGTGGGTGGAGGCAGTAATCCAAGGAGGGACCATTCCCATAACTGCCCCACTAAGTCCCTGCCCTCCAGTGACTCATCTGTGCCTCTGTCTCCAGCCTGGGTGTATGGAGACCCTCGGCAAGTCCTCTACCCCAGGAACTCTACTGGGGCCTACTGTGGCATGGGGGAGAACAAGTGAGTATAAAGGCAAGAAGAGGAGTGCAAGAGACACCCCCCAACTCAGGCTCCAGACCTGTCAGTGCTCTTCCACAACCTTCCCCTGTTGTCCCCACCCCACCTCAGCCTCCCTGAATCTGACCACTCCAGGCCACGTTGAGAACCGTTGCTGGACAGTTAGCTTCTTGAGTCCCCCGAGAAATGGGAGGCAATTGAGAGTTGTGTTACGTTTATGAGTTTTACAGTTCAGAGATTGGTGTTTGGATCCCCAACTGAGTCAAGTTTTAGTTGTGTGGCCTTTGCAAGTGACTCAACCTCTCTGAGATTTGATTTCCTTATCTGATATTCAAGGAGGATTCCAGAGGCAATGCTAACAGTCTTCACATGCAGATGTCCAATAAGTAATAAAACCTGTAATATTTATATAGCATTTACTATGTTCCAGGCAGGCAGTAAACTTTACACACACAAGCTCATTGAAATCTCATGAGGCAGGCACTATTTTTTTTATGTGTAATAGAACCAAGACCAAGAACAAGTGATTTGCTCAAGGTCATAAAGATGATATGAAGTCATGTAGCTCCAAGTTCATGCTCTGAGCCATTTGTTAGCTGTTGCAATGCTGAATTACTCTGAGAGATCTTCTAGGCGTCTCCCTACCTCCTCAGCTGAGCTACGGATAGGAGCTGGGGGTGACTGGTCTGGGCCACGCTGGGCCCACTATTCTCTTAAGAAACCACCCTATGGCTGGGCGTGGTGGCTCACGCCTGTAATCCAAGCACTTTGGAGGCCAAGGCAGGCGGATCACCTGAGGTCGGGAGTTCAAGACCAGCCCGACCAACATGGTGAAACCCCGTCTTTATAAAAAAAAAGAAAAAAAGAAAGAAACCACCCTAGCGGTCCCTCCCCTCCTCCGACACCTGACCAGGCCCTGATGCACATGTGTCTCCCCTCCCACAGAGATAAGCCGTATCTCCTGTACTTCAACATCTTCAGCTGCATCCTATCCACCAACATCATCTCAGTGGCTGAGAATGGCTTACAGTGTCCCACACCCCAGGTCAGAGCCTGGGCCCTGCCTCTGCCCCAGATCTCACCCGGGGTCTCAAGTTCCAGCCCCTTAGCATTCTCTCCACCCCCAGGTGTGTGTGTCCTCCTGCCCAGAGGCCCCATGGACTGTGGAAAATAGCCAGTTCTTGCAGACTGTTGGGGAAGTCTTCTATACAAAAAACAGGAACTTTTGTCTGCCAGGGGTACCCTGGAATATGGTGAATATTGCCCCTAACTTCATCACTGTCACCCAGGAGGACCCAGGGTGGGCACAAGTGGGAGGAGGAGTTGGGTAGATAATCCCCAGGTTGGCTTTCCTGGTGGGGAGTGTGGGACAGGCTGAGCCCCATGGTGGTGGTGGTGAGGGGACCCGCTTCTTCATCCTGCTCTGTGTCTGTGTGTCTGTCTGTCCTTTCCCCCACTTCCTGCCACAGACAGTGATCACAAGCCTGCAACAGGAACTCTGCCCCAGTTTCCTCCTCCCCTCTGCTCCAGGTGAGAAGCACAAATTCCTTCCACAGACATCATGTCGTCCAATGTTTTTATTGCTCAAATAAAGAAATTAGGCCAGAGACAGTGAAGTCACATAGCTCGTTGATGGCAAAATTGGAATTAGCATCAGGTCTTCATTTTTCTCTTGTTATGTGGCCTTGCAGTCAGACCATCAGTGTTTTGGGAACCTACTATGTGCCAGGTGCTGGGGACAGAGGCAGGGTACATAACAACTGCTCCCTGCTTCAGCTACATTCTAGGCGAAGAGATCAGAGTTGTTCACAAAGAGACTATATGAAAATGACAGCGGGGTGCAGTGGCTCATGCCTGCAGTCCCACCTGCTCAGGAGGCTAAGGCACGAGAATCACTTGAGTCCTGGAGTTTGAGGTTACAGTGAGCTATGATTGTGCCACTGAACTCCAGCCTGGTCAATGAGTGGGAGACCCTATCTCTAATAAAATAAGTAGGCTGGGTGTGGTGACTCACACCTGTAATCCCAAGACTTTGTGGGGCTGGGGTGGGAGGATTGCTTGAGCCCAGGAGCTCAAGGCCAGCCTGAGCAACATAGCAAGACCCCATCTGTACAAAAAACTTTTTTAATTCACCAGGTGTGGTGGTGCACACCTGTAATCCCAGTTGCTTGGGAGGCTAAGTGGGGAGGATTGCTTGAGCCCAGGAGTTCAATGTTGCAGTAAGCTATGATCGTGCAGCTGCACTGCAGCCTGGGTGACAGAGCAAGACCTTGACTCAAAAATAAATAAATAAATAGAATGTAAATGACAGAGCAAGCCTGCCTGGCAAAGTTGTTGCAAGGATGGCAGTAAGTGGCTCTGTAGGCAAAGGAGATAGGGATAAGGACAGAAGGCTTCCTGGAGGAGGCAAGATGGAGCTGGAGTTGAACAGGGAGTCATGGATGGGATACCTGGTGGAAAGAGTGCCCTGAGAGAGAGGCACAGTAAGCTCAAAGATATAGAGGAGAAGGGAACATGGGCTGGACTTGGACAGCAAGGCCTGGAAGCCTGGCCGCGAGTGTGGACGCAATCTCTGGGGTAGAGCCTCTGGGGATATCCAAATCACAGAGAGACTCAGAGCCCTGGAGTGACCAAGTCCAGGCTGTGCCACGGTCTCCCTGGCACTCCACTAGGGTAGAGGGCAGATGGAAGGGTGGCGGAGTGTTCTAAGAGTTGAGGCCAGCAGAGAGGAGGGTCCAAACCAAGGAAGCGGCAGGGAAGGGAGGAAGGGGATGGACTGGGCTCCACAGGGCAGGAGCCTGTTTGACTGTGAAATCAAAAGCAGCCCGTTGAGGAACACAAAGCCCATCACCCTTGCCTCCCCTGACGGCACTGTGGACTGGGAGGGGGCCAGGGACCCTCCAGGCAGAGCTCCTGGCCACCCTCACCCAGCAGCCCGACTCTCCCCTACAGCTCTGGGGCGCTGCTTTCCATGGACCAACGTTACTCCACCTGCGCTCCCAGGGATCACCAATGGCACCACCATAGAGCAGGGGATAAGGTAGGCACCTCCCTCCCCGACCGTGGCCTCACCCCTTCCACCCACAGCCCTGTCTAACTCTGTCTCCCCAACAGCGGTCTTATCGACAGCCTCAATGCCCGAGACATCAGTGTTAAGATCTTTGAAGATTTTGCCCAGTCCTGGTATTGGATTCTTGTGTGAGTCACCAAAGTCCCCTCCTCTCACGTCCTTGCCTTCTCCCTCTCTGATCCTCTATCCCCTCCCCCAGTGTCTGAAACACAGGCTTTGGACAGAGGGGGAGGAGCCAGAGCTCAGAATGGATTCCAAGCCCAACAGGATTTATAAGGGAAAGAGGCCTAATCTGGGGACATTGGGTGGTGTATGGAAAGGCAGTGGGGGCCTTTGAACGGGAAAAGATTTGAGGGTCCAGGGCTGAAACTCACTGTTCTCACCCTGCCTGCAGTGCCCTGGGGGTGGCTCTGGTCTTGAGCCTACTGTTTATCTTGCTTCTCCGCCTGGTGGCCGGGCCCCTGGTGCTGGTGCTGATCCTGGGGGTTCTGGGGGTGCTGGCATACGCCATCTACTACTGCTGGGAGGAGTACCGAGTGCTGCGGGACAAGGGCGCCTCCATCTCCCAGCTGGGTTTCACCACCAACCTCAGTGCCTACCAGAGCGTGCAGGAGACCTGGCTGGCCGCCCGTGAGTGTCCTGCCCACCCCCAAGCCACCAGCTGCCCAAGGACTGCCCTGGGCCCTGCCCCGCCCTGGCCCTGTCCCTGACCTAGGTCTGCCTGCCCGTCCTCTGCAGTGATCGTGCTGGCTGTGCTGGAAGCCATCCTGCTGCTGGTGCTCATCTTCCTGCGGCAGCGGATTCGTATTGCCATCGCCCTCCTGAAGGAGGCCAGCAAGTTAGGGCCTGCCTGGGAGGGAGACGGGGCTGAGGACAGGGTGGACCCAGGACGGGGGTGCTAGAGAGGTGGCAGGGAGCCTCAGAGGAGAAGGGAAGCATAGCACAGTGGCGAACACTGCTGTGGCTTCGCCTTTCTGAGCCTCTGTTTCCCCATCTGTAAAATGGGGGTAACAATAATTCCTGCCTTCTAGGGTTGTCATGAGGATTAAATGAGTGCCTAGAACAGGACATAGGCCTTCTTGAGAGGTTGGTGGGAGTGGTGGTGGCTGAGTGGAATGGCGGAAATCCAGGCCAGGAGGAGCAGCAGCTTGCTCCCGACCAAGAACTGCCACACATACCTGCCAAGGGATCACACTTGGGGGTGATCTTCCCTTACTCCACCCAAAGCTGCCCCAGGTGGCTTCTCTGTGAGTGTAGTTTCCTCTAAGGGTCCTGTGAGCCTGATTTATTCAGTTCTGTTTATCCAGTGAGCACCTACAGTACGCATAGCTTTGCACCAGGCCCTGGAGACACAGATATGAAAGACAATGTCACTGCCCCAGTTGCTCCCACCCTGAGGGAGCGGGGCAGGCCCCTATGAGGGCAGAGTGGGGTCAGCCCCTTGAGAAGATGGATAGCTGGGGGCGGTGCCAGTGGACAGCTCTTGTCTCCCCTGCAGGGCTGTGGGACACATGATGTCGACCATGTTCTACCCGCTGGTCACCTTTGTCCTCCTCCTCATCTGCATTGCCTACTGGGCCATGACCACTCTGTATCCTCTGCCCATGCAGCCAGCCCCTCTTGGAGTCCTGGGGGGTGATGGAAAACAAAGCAATACTTGCCCCATACAGAGCCTTGTTGTCACTGGAGGAGGTACCTCTTTTTCTGGGCAAATACAGCAGCCTGTGCCTGAACAGAGTTGAAAGAGTGCACACAGGCTGAATTTCAGCCCTCTGTGTGCAGCAAACGATCTGTGCAAGCACCTATGAACAGATCCCTAAGGAGTGAGTGGCCTGTGTGGACCTCATGTATCCATGCTTTCCTTGACTCCCCTCCGGGTACCTGGCTACATCGGGGCAACCCCAGTATGTGCTCTGGGCATCCAACGTCAGCTCCCCTGGCTGTGAGAACGTGCCAATAAATACATCATGCAATCCCATGGTAAGAGGAAGTGGGGGGACACAGAGGTAGGACTAGTAGGGCCAAGGGGCTGGAGGGGTCACATTCCTCATTGTACAGGAGAAGACTGAGGCCACAGAGGGCAAGAAACTCATTCAAGATCCACACCCAACCCCCAGCAGAGCTAGAAGGAACCAGTCCCCAGAACACATGGTACTCCTCCTGTTGAGCTGTCTGTCATACAGGGAGGGAAACTGAGGCTGGGAGAGCTGGCATGCTGTCCCTGAAGGCATAGCCAAGCCTGGATACCAGGGCTTACTCAACCCTGCCCTAGGACATTTCTGTCTCTTGAGGACCATCAACCACTTCACCTTCTGAGTCTCAGCCCAATCCTATTTGCTTATTTATTTATTTACTTATTTTATTTTGAGATAGGGTCTCACTCTGTCGCCCAGGCTGGAGTGCAGTGGTGCAATTTCAGCTCACTGTACCCTGCATCCCCCAGGCTCAAGCAATTCTCCCACTTCAGCCTCCTGAGTAGCTGGGACTACTAACATGTGACACCACACCCGGCTACTTTTAAGGTTTTTGTAGGGGCAAGGTCTTGCTGTGTTGCCCAGGCTAGTCTTGAACACCTGGGGTTGCCCCGAGGTAGCCAGATACCCAAGCTGCGGCTCAACCTCCCAAAGTGCTGGCATTATAGGAGTGAGCCACCACACTCGGCCCCACTCCTCCGTAAAACAGGCATAATCACAATACCCATCCCTGGGGTGGCTGAGAAGATGAAATGACTTTGGGCACATAAAGTCCTTAGTACAACACCTGGCACCTGATTAAGGCTCGATAACAGGTTGGATTGTTTTGCTTTGTTAAGTCTTCCTCCTTTGGAACACAGAGCCCTAGGTAGTAGCCAGGTGGGACTCCCTGGGGGGGACCTGGAAGAGAAGCAGCTTCCCAAATCTCCCCTGTGAGGTTTCCAGGGAGTGGCGCTGGTCTGCTGGAAATTCACTCTTCTCAAACCTGTCTTATCTTCACCTTGTCTGAGCTGGGAGCATGAGCTGTGCTTCAGGCATTAGCCCCACCCCTATTAAAAAGGGGAGGTTTATTTACATGTACAGAGGATCCACTATGTGTCAGGCACTCGGTATGCAAAGCCCAAAATGATGTGGTTCTTTTTCTTTCTTTTCTAATGCAGGGTCTCACTCTGCTCTGTTACCCAGGCTGGAGTACAGTGATGCAATCATGGCTCACTGCAGCCTTGACCTCCCAGGCTCAAGTGATCCTCTCACCTCAGCCTCCCAAGCAGCTGGAACTACAAGAGAGTGCCACCATGCCTTTTTTTTTTTTTTTTTTTTAAGAGATGGGGTTTCATGCCGGGCACGGTGGCTCACGCCTGTAATCCTAGCACTTTGGGAGGCTGAGGTGGGTGGCTCACCTGAGGTCAGAAGTTCAAGACCAGCCTGGCCATCATGGTGAAACCCCATCTTTAAAAAATAAAAAAAAGAAATGGGGGTTTCACCATGTTGCCCAGGCTAGGCTTGAACTCCTGAGCTCAAGTGATCTTTCCACCTCAGCCTCCCAAAGTGCTGAGGCATGAGCATGAGCTACCGTGCCTGGCCAAGAATCTTGTAATTTCTGAAATAGAGTGTATGTTGGAAATTTTCTAACAAAAAAATAAGCCACTTTCCATGCTGTATGTAATTGTGGATTTCTGTCAATTTTTTTTTTGAGACAGAGTCTCGCTCTGTCATCTAGGCTGGAGTACAGTGGCATGATTTCAGGTCACTGCAACCTCCACTTCTCGGGTTGAAGCGATTCTTCTGCCTCAGCCTCCTGAGTAGCTGGGACCTCAGGCGTGTGCCACCATGCCCGGCTAATTTTTGTATTTTCAGTAGAGACAGTATTTCACTGTATTGGTCGGGCTGATCTCGAACCCCTGGCATTGTGATCTTCCCACCTCAGCCTCCCAAAGTGCTGGTATTAAAGGCTTGAGCCACCATGCCCAGCCTTCCATCAGTCTTTACCTCTAGATCACAAGCAAGTTGAAAACAACACTCACATCATACCTGGCACAGTTGCTCATGCCTGTAATCCCAACACTTTGGAAAGCTGAAACAGGCGTATTGCTTGAGCCCAGAAGTTTGAGACCAGCCTGGACTTTTTATAAAGTGGAAAAAAATTAGCAGGGCATGGTGGTTCACACCTGTAGTCTCAGCTACTCAAGAGGCTGAGGTGGGAGGATCACTTGGGCCTGGGAAGTTGAGGCTGCAGTGAGATCGTGCCATTGTACTTCAGCCTGGGCAACAGAGTAAGACCCTGTCTTTACAAAAATTTTAACTTTTTTTTTTTTTTTTTTTTTGAGATGGAGTTTCACTCATGTTACCCAGGCTGGAGTGCAATGGCGAGATCTCGGCTCACCGAAACCTCTGCCTCCTGGGTTCAGGCAATTCTCCTGCCTCAGCCTCCTGAGTAGCTGGGATTACAGGCACTCACCACCATTCCCAGCTAATTTTTTGTATTTTTAGTAGAGACGGGGTTTCACCATGTTGACCAGGATGGTCTCGATCTCTTGACCTCGTGATCCACCCGCCTTGGCCTCCCAAAGTGCTGGGATTACAGGCTTGAGCCACTGCGCCCAGCCCAAAAATTTTAACTTTTTTAAAAAATATTTTTTGATTAGGTGGGCATGGTGGCGCACACCTGCAGTCCCACTCGGGAGGCTAAGGCAGAAGGACTGCTTGAACCCAGGAGGCAGAGGTTGCAGTGAGCTGAGATTGAGCCACTGCACTCCAGCTTGGGAGTGCAGTGGCTCAATCTCAGAGTGAGACCCTGTATTAAAAAAAATTTTTTGTGGTGTTATATTTGCTAGAAAAGGGTTGTTTTTTAATTTGTGACCTTTTACTTTTTATTATGGGAATTTTGAAACATATGTAAAAGTAGAGATGATAGCACAGTGAGTCCCTGTACCAAGATTCCACAACCCTCAACTTTCTGCTATTCTTATTTCATCTATATCCTCACCCGTCATTTTTTTTTTTTTTTTTTTTTTGAAACCAAGTTTTGCTCTTGTTGCCCAGGCTGGAGTGCAATGGTGCGATCTCAACTCACCACAACCTCTGCTTCCTGGGTTCAAGCTATTCTCCTGCCGCAGCCTCTTGAGTAGTTGGGATTACAGGCACCACCACCATTCCCAACTAATGTTTGTATTTTCAGTAAAGACAGGGTTTCGCCGGGCGCGGTGGCTCATGCCTGTAATCCCAGCACTTTGGGAAGCTGAGGCGGGTGGATCACGAGGTCAAGAGATCGAGACCATCCTGGTCAACATGGTGAAACCCCGTCTCTACTAAAAATACAGAAAATTAGCTGGGCATGGTGGCGCATGCCTGTAATCCCAGCTACTCAGGAGGCTGAGGCAGGAGAATTGCCTGAACCCGGGAGGCGGAGGTTGCAGTGAGCCGCGATCGCGCCATTGCACTCCAGCCTGGGTAACAAGAGCGAAACTCCGTCTCAAAAAAAAAAACACAGGGTTTCACCATGTTGGCCAGGCTGGTCTTGAACTCCTGACCTCAGGTGATCTGCCCGCCTCAGTCTCCCAAAGTTGTGGGATTACAGGCGTGAGCCACAGTGCCCAGCCTCATAAATTTTTTTCTGGAGACTTTTAAGGCAAATTTTGGACATCATACCATCTCACCAGTACATACATCGGGATGGATCTCAACAGACAGGAACTGTTTAAAAGCCTAGCCACTATATCATTATTACACCTCACAACATTAACAATAACTCCTTAATATCATCAACTGCCCAGCCTGTTCTATTTGCTGGAAAGGGTTTTGGTAGATGCTGCAGAAGCTGCTCTGGGAGGGAAATGCTGAGCGAGTACATTCCCCTCTGACTGACACTGAGGGAGGTGATTACCACTCATGCGATAGGCAGACCACACTGAGTTTGAGCCTGGAGATTGGAACTCTTGGACAGAACTTGACTCCCCCCGTTAAAGGAAGCTGCTATTTCCCACCTGTCGACTCTGGGAGGGGCAGGAGCTACTGGGAATGGAACGCCCAGGCTCCATACTAAGGTCCCTGAAGCCTGAGCCTACTCTATCCCTCTATACCCTCCCAGGACCAGCCTGTGAATTCCTCGTGCCCAGGGCTGATGTGCGTCTTCCAGGGCTACTCATCCACAGGCCTCGTCCAACGTTCTCTCTTCAACCTGCAAATCTATGGGGTCCTGGGGCTCTTCTGGACCCTTAACTGGGTACTGGCCCTGGGCCAATGCGTCCTGGCTGGAGCCTTTGCCTCCTTCTATTGGGCCTTCCACAAGCCCCAGGACATCCCCACCTTCCCCCTGTTCTCTGCCTTCATCCGCACACTCCGGTAAGCATGGGGCAGGGGTCTGGTCGTTGTAAGCATGGGGGCCCCAGGGGTCCTGGGGCTGTCCCTGACTACATAACACCCTCTGCAGTTACCACACTGGGTCGTTGGCATTTGGAGCCCTCATCCTGACCCTTGTGCAGATAGCCAGGGCCATCTTGGAGTATATTGACCACAAGCTGAAAGGTGAGCCCAGAGTTGGAGTAGGAGTCAGGAGCTGGGGAAGGCCATTAGGGAGGGGCTGTAAGAGGCCAGAGAGCAAACATGAGCTTCCCTCGCTCCCAGGAGTGCAGAACCCCGTAGCCCGCTGCATCATGTGCTGTTTCAAGTGCTGCCTCTGGTGTCTGGAAAAATTTATCAAGTTTCTAAACCGCAATGCATACATCATGGTGAGCCACGCTGCAAGAAACCTCTTGTTCCGATGCCCTTTGGCCTAGACACCCCCATCCTGGTCCAGGCACGCTCACCTTGGTAACTCTGACCTTCCCATCCCCCTCAGATCGCCATCTACGGGAAGAATTTCTGTGTCTCAGCCAAAAATGCCTTCATGCTACTCATGCGAAACATTGTCAGGTTAGGCTGTTCCCCACCCCTTGGTGGCTCCCTCCTCCCACCTCCCACCCAAGGCTGGCTTCATGGGCGTGCTGGGTTCAGCAGGGCCCTAGACTTAATTTAGTGCTCTGTTTTTCCCATCTTGAAATGTGAACAATTTTCGTTTTGCACTGTCCCCACAAATGACAGCCTATTCTACTGTCAGCATTGCCAGGCCTCTCACCCCCAACCTCCCCTAATTTCCGGTACAGGGTGGTTGTCCTGGATAAAGTCACAGACCTGCTGCTGTTCTTTGGGAAGCTGCTGGTGGTCGGAGGTGTCGGTAAGGGACCAGGAGGAGTGGGGGCAGAGGGTGGGATGCTGGGCAGCTCAAGAGGTGGTCTCAGAGGAGCAGCACTGACCCCCAGAATTCTCCCACAGGGGTCCTGTCCTTCTTTTTTTTCTCCGGTCGCATCCAGGGGCTGGGTAAAGATTTTGAGAGCCCCCATCTCAACTATTACTGGCTACCCATCATGGTGAGTGACTCTCCTCTCTGCCGCTCGACCCTCAACTCCCCAAAGGAACGCTTTAACCCCAATGAGCCATGTGTCTTCCAGACCTCTATCCTGGGGGCCTATGTCATCGCCAGCGGCTTCTTCAGCGTTTTCGGCATGTGTGTGGACACGCTCTTCCTCTGCTTCCGTAAGTGACACTCCAGCCACCTGTCCCCAAACCCAAAGTACTGAGCTGTTCAAGGTTTTTTTTTTTTTTTTTTTTTTTTTTGAGATTTGATGCTTCTAGAAATAGTGCTTTGGTGAACTAAACAAACCAGAGGGGGCTTCTTGTGACATCCTGAGGCCAGGAGTTTGGGGAAGAAGGGAGAGAGTGAGCCCCCAGGCTGGTGGGCTCTCCCAAGAAGGAGCATTCTGATGGAGAGGTCTGTGCTATATTCCCCTAGGAAATCTCAGGTAGAAGTTAGCCATTAGAAGGCTGGGCACGGTGGCTCACACCTGTGATCCCAGCACTTTGGGAGGCCAAGGAGGGTGGATCACCCTGAGGTCAGGAGTTCGAGACCCGCCTGGCCAACACAGTGAAACCTCTGTGTCTACTAAAAAAAAATAGCTGGGCGTGGTGACGGACGTCTGTAATCCCAGCCACTCAGGAGGCTGAGGCAGGAGAATCGCTTGAACTCAGGAGGCGGAGGTTGCAGCAAGAGGAGATAGCACCACTGCACTCCAGCCTGGGCGAGAGGGAAGACTCTGACTCCAAAAAAAAAAAAAAAAAACCCGAGCACAGTGGCTCACTCCTGTAATCCCAGCACTTTGGAAGGCCGAGGCGAGGGGGATCACCTGAGGTCGGGAGTTCGAGACTGACCAACATGGAGAAACCCGGTCTCTACTAAAAATACAAAATTAGCCGGTCGTGGTGGCTCATGCCTGTAATCACAGCTACTCGGGAGGCTGAGGCAGGAGAATCGCTTGACCCCGGGAGACGGAGATTGCGGTGAGCCGAGATCATGCTGCCATTGCACTCCAGCCTGGGCAACAAGAGCGAAACTCCGTCTCAAAAAAAAAAAAAAAAATGCCGTTAGAGAGACTTCCCAGCAGGTGGCTGTCGTGGCAGGGAATTTTCTTAACTCTACAGCGTGCATCCATTCAGGATTTGCCAGGCTCCGCCTAAGCGACTGACACGCATTTTTTCCCTATAACTCTTATCATCACTCTTTGAAATATAATATTGCCGACCCCACTTCACATGAGGAAACTGAGATTACATAACCTGCCCGGGGATAGGGGTAGTGGGGCCGCCTGGATTCCAAACCCGGCAGGCAGATTGCTTCACAGTCCCCGATTTCCGGGCCCCAGGCTCCTCCGCTCTCACAGGTCTCTGTTGCATCTCAGTGGAAGACCTGGAGCGGAACGACGGCTCCCTGGACCGGCCCTACTACATGTCCAAGAGCCTTCTAAAGATTCTAGACAAGAACAACGAGGTGCCCCCGGGCAACAAGAAGAGGAAGAAGTGAGAGCTCCGGCCCTGATCCAGGACTGCACCCCACCCCCATCGTCCAGCGTCCAGCCTCACTTCGCCTTATGGATCTCCATTTTGTAGTAAAAAAAGGTTTTAGGCCAGGTGCGGTGGCTCACGCCTGTAATCCCCACACTTTGGGAGACCGAGGCGGGCGGATTACTTGAGTAAGGAGTTCAAGACCAGCCTGGCCAACATGGTGAAACCCTGTCTCTACTAAAAATACAAAAATTAGCCGGGTGAGGTGGCGGGCGCCTAAAATCCCAGCTACACGGGAAGCTGAGGCGGGAGAATCACTTGAACCCGGGAGGCGGAAGTTGCAGTGAGCCGACAGCGCGCCACTGCACGCCAACCTGGGTAACAGAGCAAGACTCCGTCTTCAAAACAAAACAAATAAAAAAAGATTTTATTAAAGATATTTTGTTTTCTCAGTCTGTGAATCGTTCTCTCCACGACTACTCGCTTTTTTTTTTTCCCCCCCCGCCGGGCTCTTTAAAATAGGCCCCGCCCCTGTGACGCCCTGGTGCCGCGGCCAATCAAAAATTCCAATACGGATGGTGCGGGGCTCTCCTTCACCCCAGCCAGTCAGCTTCCCGTTCGGGTCACGCGCTCCGGGCCTCCAAGAGGACCAATCGGAAAGGCAAGTTTTGAGACACTGCGTGATCACGTGGGAGGAGATGAGCTGCTTGAAGACCAATTAGAGCCCCGGAAGCGCGGCGGGCCAGCCAGACGGGGGCGGGCTAAAGGGTGACATCTGTGCTTTAAAGGGTCCGGGTCAGCTGACGCCCGACCCTGTGGAGTCTAGCTGCAGGGCTGTCAGCCGCTGAAGGTAGAGATGACTGGCGAACGACCTAGCATGGAGCTCCCGGGCAGACTCTGGGGGCCATGGATTCTGGGCTTCTGGGGAGGCTGCAGGGTTCGGGTGTTTGCTGCGATCTTCCTGCTGCTGTTGTCTCTGGCAGACTCCCGGTCCAGGGCTGAGAAAGACTTCGGTCTGGTGAGTCACCCCTCGCATAGCCCCATCCCCGACTCGCGCAGGTGGTAGACACCTAGTGTCTCCCGGAACGCGGGCGACTAAGCCGCCTTTCCGCAACAGGACCCTTTTCCTTCTCCCAGACCTGGATTCCTCCGACTGCTCCCAACCCCTCTGCCTCTCCGGGTCCCAGTCTTCCTCCTCATTCGAGCCCCTTCCTCTTTTGGGGCCCCCTTCGGTCCCTGAAGACTCCTCCTCTCGTAGTCCGTCCCCTGCTCCGAGCTGCCAGCTTTGCTCGAAACTCTCTTTTGGGTTCCTATTTCTTGTTCTGGGATCCCAGACCCTATTAGATCCTCCCTCTCCCATCAGGACCTGAGTTTGTCTTTGTTGACCCTTCCTCTTCCCGTAACAGGTGCAGCCGCTGGTGACCATGGAGCAACTGCTGTGGGTGAGCGGGAGACAGATCGGCTCAGTGGACACCTTCCGCATCCCACTCATCACAGCCACTCCTCGGGGCACTCTCCTCGCCTTTGCTGAGGCGAGGAAAATGTCCTCATCCGATGAGGGGGCCAAGTTTATCGCCCTGCGGAGGTCCATGGACCAGGGTATAAAGTTGCCTGGGTGAAACAGCCGGTACTGGGTTGGATGGGTAGGCAGCCCAATGGGCCCAAGGACCTTGAGGACAGGGGAACTTAGGGGGCTGGATGCCTGGGTCCCTAAAGGGTAGGGGGAACGTGAGAAGGGAAAGTGTCTAGGACAGTGCTCTGCTCTGGAAATTGGGATCACCAAGGATTTGGACATTCACTCAGCAAACATTTATTGAGTACCTACTATATACCTATACCAGGCACTATTTTAGGTTTTTTTTTTTGAGATGGAGTTTTGCTCTTGTTACCCAGGCTGGAGTGCAATGGCGGGATTTCGGCTCACCGCAACCTCCGCCTCCTGGGTTGAAGCAATTCTCATACCTCAGCCTCCCAAGTAGCTGGGACTACAGGCATGCGCCACCATGCCCAGCTAATTTTTGTATTTTTAGTAGAGACGGGGTTTCACCATTTTGACCAGGATGGTCTCGATCTCTTGACCTCGTGATCCACCCGCCTCGGCCTCCCAAAGTGCTGGGATTATAGGCGTGAGCCACCTCGCCCGGCCTGTTTTTTTT